>NC_056743.1:1212806084-1212963584 GCF_019279795.1 Protopterus annectens
CAGTTGTTGTTAATGGAATAATTTTTTATTTCTGTTGCCTCACAGGGTTTACTAATTATTGAAAATATTTATTCTAGCACATTTCAGGAAAATATAGACAACAGTATTGCATGTCATAATAATTAGTTTTGTATTTTACTGCAATTTTAATGCATGCAGTTTTGTTTCTAGTACTCTCTGAATAGAAATTAAAGCAGCATGTGTAATATTTAAAGTGAATAGTATAGCATTTTGAAAGGTTCAGCCTTAATGGCACAAGACTGGAATTTTGTGTTCATACATATTTTACTTTGCAAATAAATAAGTGACATTTTTATGTACACCTTAGCTCCTAATTAGAACAGAATTAGCTTATTAAATGTAGCAGTTAGGTTTGGTTGGTTTAAAAATAAGGTTACTGTATTATATACATGCTCATTATATGCTATGCAGTTTGCAAACCTTTTACCTCTGTGTATAAATACATAGACTGTGATATATTAAACATGATGGTTACTGGGCTGATTACCAACTTCTATATGATGTATAGTTTAGCCATGAACCGTGTAACCATTAATTTTTGCAAAGAGCTTGCTCTTTACTTTCTGAGGTCAAACACACAGATAGATATGGATACGTCAATACATCTCAGCTAACAGAAAGGTTTTAACTTGGCAAAACCATATAAATTACTAAGCAACATATTAAGTAATGGTTGCAACAATTCAGGTAATATAGTTAAGGTAGATTTTATGTGTGTGATTAATGCTGAAACACTTCTTCTGACTTTTTACCAGGAACATCATTTAAGATTCATGAAATTAAAAATATTAAGGCTAAAAGACTGCTGCTCAAAATGTAAACTGCTCTGAAGTTAACAGATGTTTATAACAATGAATAATAAGAGGTCTCTAGTATACAACATAGTTGACACAGTTAACACATGGTCATTTAAATTTAGGTGACGTTGAAGCTAACAATTATTTGCTAGGTTACCTGGCTTCTTCTAGGCTGCTCAATGTGATTACGCTGTGGTGACCATTTGTTATTATTAATCATATATTATTCTGAGCACTAGAAATGTTAAAATAATGCATGTAAAAGCCAGCAGCAATACTTATTCAAATACCTTCTGCTACCTTTGGTAAGCTGATACCTGTGCAGTCAATTCCTCCCAAATTCAAAGTTACCATGCTTTATCTATATACATTAAAATAACTAAAAACATTGTACAATGTGGATTTCTACCAATAGCAGCATCCAATGATGCATTTTTATTGTTTTACATAGCAGCTCACTGCCTTTTCAGGCATCAGTGATCACTTCAATAAACTTTTTAGAAATGTAAAGGGTTATCTAATATTACTGAAGTAGACACTATGTTTAGGATACATAAAATTAAAAAAATATCACACTGCATGGCCTGCTGTGTCAAATCTAGAGCTGTGGTATGCTTCTTCTCAAAGAGCTGTCTATGGGATGAATAAATTACTCAAGGGCCCTCATAACAGAGAGGCTGCCTTCCATATGTGTTTCAATTTGCAACAACGAAAGGAAGGAATAGGGAGGTTTCCACAACATAGTATTGCACAAGTGGTACAACTCCTCCCCCCATGCAATGTGTACCAATCCTTGTGACTAGGATCCCTCCTGCTGTGATGCTTAAGAAGTGCTCATTGCCAGGGGGATCCTTTCCCAATTCCTGTATCAATGAAATGAATATTCAGGGGCACGATCCTGCTCTTGTATTAACACAGTGAAAGCCCATTGTCCATGGGGACTCCTCGCCCTCCATTCTTTCATATAATTTCATTGTTGCTAAGCTACCACATTCTGCTATGTCACGGTTATACAGGGCATTACCACAAAGACTCATAAATACACTGTATTGTGCATCTCTTTTGAATATTGTGGGGTTCTCATGGTGCTGTGCCCCTTGTATATATGAGCTTAACCTAGCAATGCACATTGTAAGCTGCATAGTGCAGAACCTGAGGACAGTAACAAGGTAGTGACCTGAAGGTATGCCTGACCCCACCATACAACAATTCAGCAATGAGCAAGTTCATGGGAAGTATTGAAGAATAGAGGACACTGAAACACTGCAGCCACTACACTGTATTGTCCACTATAATAATGTGGCATAAACAGTGAAGCCCTTTTCGTTTGTTCGATTATTTATTAATGAAGGAATTTAGTTAATGTATTTTATGTATGTGTATTTTATATATATGCCCTTTATATTTTTAAAATTAAAAATTTTGTTCAGGACATCATTTCCTTTCTAGTGTAGGGCGGGCTTATAAAATGCTATTTAAGAAGTTCAGTTGTGGTTTAGCACTGTTTTAGTCTGATGAAGTTTGTTATTTTACAAACGAAAAGCACTTCACTGTATTTCATTAAATAAGAGTTTTGCTTGCACTCTGGCTGTTTTTTTGTGATTAGATTCTTTGTTAGCTGACCAGTATTCCTTCCTAACCTGGTCCATTTTTCCTATCTCCCACTTTTTCTTGCACTCTTTCCTGCGTTCCACCCCCCAGCTTTCCTCATGTACTTTATCTCCATACCTGACTTCACTACATATCTGTGCAGTAGTCCTAACACACACTGTTTTGAGGTGCTGCCATTCTTCCTCACCTTCACCCATTTCCTCCTCTTCTTTGGGGTGATACAGCCCTGAGTAACTACTTGAATTGTTGTACTTTCTCTTCAGTTGACTTTCAGGTCTTCAGCCTGCTCTTTGTTGACCTTAGAGCCTTCTCTGACAACTGCTTGCAGCTGATTGTGTCAGCTAGTGGTTTATGCCGTGGACCGACTGTTTCACTGGAAATGACTTTGCAATCATTGATTCTACCCCAGTGACCTATCCTTACTAGGAGGAAGTCTACCTGTGGTGTTTATTGGCCACTCTTGTATGCGATCTTGTGACTGTCTCTTTCTGAATCATGTGTTGGGTACTATCAAGCCATTTGCCAGACAGAAGTCTAGAATGGTCTCTCCTTCTTTATTCCTGTTGCCCCACTCATGTGGACCCAGGCAGGCCTCTAATCCCATTTTGTCTGTCTCAATTTGTGCATTCAAGTCACCCATCATCAACACCAATTCATGTTTTCCTGCTTTATCTAGTAGGTTCTGCAACTGTTGTATGAATGCACTCTTTTCCTCACTATCACAACCCTGAAACCTGTCTCTCGCCACAGTTCTGGCACCAATTCTAGCCTGTCCTCCTCCTGAGTTGTAGACTCTGGATCCTAGGCCAAGTGACGTTGTTGCACTGCCCTTCCATCTTGTCTCCTGGATACATAGGATGGCCAGCCTCCTCAGTACTATCATGTCATCCACCCCTAAGTTCCATCCTGTTAGTGAACCTACATTGAGTGTAGCAATTCTTAGTTCATGTTGATGGGTTTTACATCCAGCTTTTGCTCAACACAGCTATCCCAAGTAACCTAGGCTGGGCAATTAGACACCAGCTGGCTAGTAGTTTATTGACCCAGGGCTGCTGGGCTTTATGGTGGGCACACACTGCCCAATAGGGCAGATACACCACTCCTACCATTAGCATAGGTCCCTGGTGTAGGGTGAAGTAAGCCGGGTCCTTAACCCACTTATCACCGGTAACTACCCTTTAGTCAACATGATCGAATCACCTAGGGTCATATTTTACACCATCAAGTAGTTAACCCTGCCATGGAATGCAGTCTGTGATCCATGTTCCCCCATTTTGAGGGTACTGCGCACTACAGTAGATGCCAAAAAGCTTTGGTCTATACAACTCTTCCCCCCATAGGGCACCATGTAGAGTCTGTGCTGCTTTCCACAGCTCCACTGATTGGGGAGTTTGAGATGGAAACACTCAGCATGTTTTTTTCAGAGGTGGGAGTAACCCACAGAAACATAGGGAGAACATGCAAACTTCAAACAGACATTGTCCAGTAGTCAGGATTGAATCTTGTACCTTGTGCATGAGAGGTGAAGACCTTAACCATTATGCCAATGGGTCTAAATCCTATAGAATAACATGATGCCAAATCTAGTAAACTTTATAGACATAATAACTTTGTCTGTTTCTGCCAATGAGGAATGTCTTATTACCATTCTAGATACAACTCCCTAGTCATTACCACTTAGACATAAATTGCTAATAAACCAGTATGAATTCCACAGTGGTTTGTCAGCCTAACTGTGCCATCTGACTATCTATGCATTCAGTTATAATTTGTAGGTGTATACTTTCCATTGTTTTCTGTTATAGACTCCTTGTTGTTTTAGAAAGATACCCTGGGTGGGAAAGGCGTGCTCCATGTTTCTTCCCTGACTTTGCATGTTCTTTGCTCCTCTACTTGCCCTGCTTCCCTCCCATCCCAAACATTATTTTATTTTTATTGGTAGGTATCCACCTAAACCACTTATACCCTATAAAAATCCACCTCATTAACTCTAAAACTTTATATCAACTAATTAAGGAAAATATGACTTAGTAGCTCAACAGGTACCACACGTGCGTTTGGTGCTGGTAGTTCAGAAGGCTGTAGGTTCTATTCCTACACCACGTACTTGGAGTCATTTTCTAATATTGACACTGCAGTTCAGCATAATGGGACTGCTGCACTCATTAGGATACCATTCTACATATGACAAAGCAAACCGAGGTCTCATCTGCCTGAACAGGTAGTAGCTTAGGTGGATGTAAAAGATCTCAAGCACATGTCGAAAAAATAGTAGGGGAAGTTCCCTGGTGCTCTTACCTAATTTCCCATAGTCACTAAGAATACCATCTCGGGTTACCCCTGAAAAGAGGATGCTGGTATAATGAGACTAATCCAGTCAACAAAGAGCAAGTAAGAAGGCCCCACACTAGGGGCATTTAAAATAATGATCCTATTGACTTAGAACTCAAAACAATGCCCAATTTGTGTAGGAACAGAGCATGATTTTGAGGTGAAAGTAGAGGCATCTCTAAAATAGAAACTACTGAAATATATGTCTACCTTCCACATCATTTTATTTCACTTCCTCTACTTTCCATCCCACAGACTCAATACATAGAATGCAGTGGTCACAATTTCCTTTATTAACTCTCTTCCTCTGACCATCTAACTCCAGGCCTAAGACAACAGCACTAACAGTCTGTTATTTCCCATGCACGTTTGAATAACTCTGATGGTGACTTTCCTTCCATCATCTCATAACTCATGTCGTTGCTCAGGTCATATATATCTAAACACATTCTACACTCTCATCTTTGTATAGCAACAAGAGCTTCTTCCTATGGCATAACTAATCTCACAACTTATTCACAACTACTAATGGAAATAAAAGCTTTAATCGCTCTTTAATTACTTTAATTCTTTTACTCCTTCATCTTCTGTGGCCAACAGGAACTTCTTTACTTCTCATTATTTGCCTCCATCTTCTACCATCTTCACAATCTTTTTGTGCTTGTTGTCAGTAAGAGGTTGCTTGCCCCTATTTCACTCCTTCAGCTTCTGGTGTCAGCAGGATCTATTTCAGACTTCTGTGTAGCATAGCTAATCTCATAGCTGGCTCTGTCTGCTTTTGTGGCAGCAAAGGTTTCTTTAAGTCCTTCAACTCTTTAACTCCTGCAGTTCTTAGCATTATATATATATATATATATATATATATATATATATATATATATATATTATGACTCTTGGAGGCAGCAAGAGCAACCTTGCAAAGCTCCTTCACGCCATATATATATATATATATATATATATATATATATATATATATATATATATATATATATATATATGGGTCTACTTCAATTCTCCTAACTTCCAATTCACTGACTCCCATTTGACTGAGACCAAATGACTGAAATTTCATTTCACTGACACTTCATTTCACTGACAGTTCATTTGACTGACAAGTATTATTAGCAAGAAAATGGAATATGCCCCCTTCCCCACTGTAGTGCGACCCTGGAGTTAGAATATATACTTGGGGGGTGTGTGGGGGTGAAGCCCCCCACTTACTTTTCTTTTACTAAGCAATATTATATCAAAACTTAACAATATCATATGAAATGAAGTGGGGGCCTGCGCCCCCCACACCCCCCCAACTATATATTCTAACTCCAGGGTCGCACTACAGTGGGGAAGGGGGCATATTCCATTTTCTTGCTAATAATACTTGTCAGTCAAATGAACTGTCAGTGAAATGAAGTGTCAGTCAAATGAAATTTCAGTGAAATGGGGTCAGTGAAATGAAATTCAGTGAATTGGAAGTTAGGTGAAATGAAGTAGACCCATATATATATATATATCTTCTCTGGACTACAGAATCTTCCTCAAATGAACTCCTTTTCATTTGTCACAACATTATGTACACGTACTTGTAGACTTCCAACCCTTGCATAATAATTCCACAACCTAGAAATGCCAAAAAAAAAAAAAATCACAACACCCACTTAAAACTAATCAAACTGCTTAAATAACCCTATAAACTATATGGCAAGCATGTAACTAGAACACTTTCTACAATAATCTAAACCTCATATAGCCATATGGTAGTACTTAGACCCTCTTTATGATCTTAAGAAACAGCTCATGAAGCTTACCTCACTATCACCAAATTCCGCATTTCTGATTACGTTAATCTCAATAAAGTTCAATAGTGTCTTACCCATGCTGTCCTTAATACAAATAACAAATACATTAAAAATAAATGCAATACTACATAAATCTAAGTGGAGGGCTCGTTGATATCAACAGTATAAATTATAAATGGAGCCAGCATGAATCCTGTTTAAACTCAGAACAGCCACATATGCTAGCAATCTATCATCATGACCTTCTGAACAGGTTTCACTGGTTGCTAATCAATAGCAGGGCTACCCTTCTCCCTGAGACCCTGCTGTACAAAATACCAAAACTGTAACACTGCCTACCTTTGCATAGTAAATTAGTGGTCAGGAAAGCAAATCAAAAATAACAGTGGTGATTCACTTTTCCAAATCATAACACCATATCCTCAAACCATACCTCCCAGCATCTTAGTGCTAGACTTCTGGACATAGCCAAAAATAACGAGGAGGTAGATAAGGCAAAGGCCCAAAATCAGGGACATATTTTAAATATTGCTGTTATAACCCTGATAGAATAATGGGTTTTGATTAAACTACATTTTCTGAAGACTATGAAGTCTGAAACTTAAATGGCTGACATCATTTAATGACTTAAATCCTTAATTATTTGCTAGAAAACCACACATGTTATGAGGATCAGACCAAAAATATGAGGCAAAAATCTAGACATTTAAGAGATTTGGGTCAAATTGTAGGTGGTAAAGCTTTTTCCAAGACTGTGACAGTGTCCAGGAATCACACATCTGAAAACATTCATGCACAGGAAACATTATCTGCTTTGAAAACTAAACTAATGGAGCACTTCTGTGTTCCACACCTACCATATACCTCAGTACAGTCCTATACATGATTTCACTGCACAATCTAGGTAGCCCACTCAAGCTTCTTCCACTGAGTCCTCAGCACTGGTGTCAGCTTAGTATTTAGTGTAGTATTGCTGTCTTTTATGTATGCTTGGTTATCAAGTTGTCAAACCAGAATTTGACCCATTTTCAGTCAAGGCCCAGAGACCTTCACAATCAAGGTAGGCAATGTAAAACAAATAAAAATTACAGCCAATAATTAACAAATTTTGGTTCTCAAAAGCAGCAACAAAAAGTGCAAGGTGCTTAATACAATGAGATATGGTGTAGCAATTTCTGACATATTTTAAACCAATTCATCATTCATTCACTCTTTTATATAGGTCAATAAACAGCACAGCATGATAATCTGTCTGGTATTTTTTTTTATTAGGAAATCTTAGCATACCATTACACAGGCATACACAGAGTGAGCTGAATATTGTGCCGGCCTGTTAGATGTTTTGAAGTCTGTGACATTAGGATACAGAGTTTGGGGGGAGTACATACAGGGTTAAAACATTGTATTTTATAAGGGGCAACATGTATTTTGAAAGTCAGAGTTGTAAGAAGACAACATCTGAAGAGAAGGAAACGGCATTGGCATGATTCGAATAAAAATAAACCGTGTGCATATTTACAATTAAAGCATTTTTTAGAAGTGAATTTGTCAGGAACGCATTTTATCTGTGATAGATATTAGGTGAATGCCATATGTTGTTATTATACATTTTGGTTAAATGTTAGCAGTAGAGTAATGATTAGACTTGTAGGTCTGTAAGCATTTATTAGCCATGCTGTTCAGGAAACTACTGAGGAAACTAGCCCAGTTTCCCAGTTTCCCTAGAGCACCGTTTGGTTATGTGAATAACTAAGAGTCTCACAGTAAGAAAACAGAGGCTGAGGGGAATCAAACACAGGTTGCAGGAACAAACCTGTTAACAGCTCATAGCCATATTTTTTTGCACTGTTTGTTTTTAAAGTACAGCTAGAGTTAATTTTAGAGAATGTGATGTTTAGTAAGTCACTGATTAATTGAGAAAATCAATTTCAACTTATGCCTACATACTTTTGATGATGGCATCTCTGTTAGCATTATTAGAGTAGCTAGTTTTTATTAACTCAGTTAAGTATAATGTTGAGACAAGATCAATGCTACTTTGCCTTCTTTTCATGGACCACTATATCTGGTTTTCTCGCATCTATCTTTTGAACTGTTGGTAATGGGGGATCCCACATGATGCAGACTTCAACATTTTCTATGATGATTTGTGGCTCATCTTTCCAGTGTTTGTCAACTACTTCAGCATTATAATGTTTGCACAATCCCCAGTGCAACAGTCTTGCCACATTATTATGCCTTTCAGTATATAGTCCTTCTACCATTAGTTTGTCACAGCCAGCAACAATGTGTGCAACTGTTTCCAATTCTATTTTACAAAACCTACATTTGTCTGTTGCTCCCAAATGTTCAATGGACTTTGTAAACCAATGTGTACGTAGTCCACTATCTTGGGCTCCCAATATTAACCTTTCATCTTTTAGTTTGAATTCACTTCTCTTTAACCATTCTTGTATTCGATCCTGATCAACATGAAGTTGTTCCAGGTGTCTTCTATACTTGTAACTATATTTATGCATTTTCCACATTTCTCGCATTGCCATCTGATTCTTTACCTTATATTGTTTCTTTTGTTTTTTGGCACATTCATTTGCTGCCTGATTTTTATCTACTTCTGGTCTGATTTCCATTCCCGCTTGAAACTGACATGCTTCTGCTAGACTAAGCAGGGAAGTCATCTTAGGTTTATTCTCCTCATGTTTCAAAATGTTCAGTATGTTAGGATCTTGTGACGTCAGCAGATATGTATGTAGCACCACAATTGCAGATCTATACATGTAATCATTTTCAAGGAGGCCCATCCCTCCTTCGGAATGGGGAATATATAATATTGGTATGCACTGATTTTTATAAATCATTTGATGAGCATGAAGCATCCTTCTTGTTTTCCTGTCTAGTCTATCTTTGCTGTCTAATCTAGCCAGTCAATCACTCCAAAACTGTAAGTTAGGACAAGAAGAGCAAACTGGTTTATAACTTGGATTTTGTTCCTAGATGTCAATGCTGTTTTCAGGATTAATTTAAGTCTTCTAAAATACTACTTAATGAGTTTTATTTGCATTTGTTCATGTTTTATTGTTGATCCTTTATCAATTCCCAAATATTTATATACCCCCTCTTGCTTAAGTTCTTTTATATCACATTCTTGGCCAAAACTGATGTGTTTTTTGGTCCTGCAGCTTTCCTGCTTTAAAGGTTGCTTTTGCACATTTATCAAGACCAAATGATATTCTTATATCATCTGAAAAAGTTTTCACTACTTGCAGTTGAGCTTTCAGTTCCTCATCTGATGAGCTATACAGTTTTAAATCATCTACAAAGAGAAGATGAGAAGTCTTTACAATTTGTCTGGGAGCCAAATTATAGCCATGACCTACCCTATTAAGCAAACAGCTTAATGGGTTAAACGTAAGCCAAAAGAGCAGCTGTGGCAGAAATCATCCTGGAATACTCCCCCCCCCTTTGAATTTTTATCCCTGTAATAATAATTTGTCCTTTATCATGGCTTAACTGCAAAGTGGTTTACCACTGTTTCATAGACGCTGTGATGCAGATTATCAGTTTATCAGTATAGGGTGTATCTTATGCATTTTGAAGCACTCTTTTATCTATGTTCAGTTCTTCACTATGACTTTATTTAACAAGAAATGATCCTTTGTTCCATATGACTTTCTTTTATTACCCTTTTGTTCTATTGCCATAATTGAGTTTTCTTCTAAATTACTATAAACTCTGTCGGCATCAATTCCAGTGTATAGCTTATATGTCGTCGGAAAGAAAGTTATTGGTCTACAGTTTTTAGGATAGTTTGCAGGTTCACTCTTAAGTAGGAGCATTATTTTTCCTGTTGTTAGCCAGGCTGGTGTCTGTTTAGGGTGCGCATATAAATAGTTCATACTCATAGCTAAATCTTCATGCAAAGATGTTAATACTTTTAACCAGAAGTTAGGTATTGCATCTTGGCCTGGGGTTTTCCAACCATCTCTGCCTTATTATTAATCTTACTGTTGAATTTATTTTCCAACCTTTTCTTGTGTATCTCTCTATGCTTTCTAGGCTCCACTTTCCTTCTCTCCTGACCATGCTCAGTCTTGGTCTTCTTGTCTACATCTCCCTCATACACAGTATCCTCCACTTAAGGAGAAGGAGGCCTAGGAGATGGTCACTGCCATTTTTTTCTAAGCCCCACTCCATTTCCTTCTTTGATAATTGTTCCTTCAACTTTCTTTCCTGCATTAAGGCACATCCATTTCTTGCCTTCCTAAACTCTTTTGCTTCCTCCACCCTATGTTTAAAGATCTTTTTCCCCCAGCCTCAACAACCAAAGTTTCTGGGTACAGAAGAGTAATCTGATATCTTAAGCATAGTACTCTTGTACTGTGCAATTTGCTGTCTCATCCCATACAGCTGCTATGAGTAATCCACCATACATAACAAGAGTGACTTCCTTATGTCTGTGACTTTTAGAAATAATCCAGTCTCGCATTGGGAATTGATTGAAATCTACTTTTTATTCAACCCTGCCTATTATCTTTATTACTGGGTCTAAATAAGCTGTGGTGTGGATTATTTCCTTTAGCACCCGCTATATCAGTGGTGCACAACCTTTTTGTGGGGAGGGCCCATCTGTGCATCTGTGGAACACCTCAAAACATAGTAAGTTGTTACGAGTTAACAATAGGTACAGGTGACTGGCATTTTTACTTAAGACAGCAGTCATGAAATTGCTTCTTTTCTACATCAACTTTGTGTTTACTTTTATTCTGGCTTGCAGCCATGACTTATTACAAACTCTTGCAGAAAGTTACTACTGTTTACAGACTACAAGTTATAAACAACAAAGAATAGTTACTTGTGCAGCTAAAATTAGAGGTGTGCACAACTGCAGTCAATTAGGTAAGTAAGCACGTGCTGGAAAGTTTGTGTGACTGGAGTAAGGCATAGCATTTTTTCACTTATTTTTTAAAATTTTTGGTTACTCTCTAGGGGCTGGATGGTATTGCATCCAGGGCCTAATTTGGCCCCGGGGCCGGACATTGTTCACCACTGCTCTATATTGTCAGAAACAAGTCATGCTCCTACACTGACTCTGGTATCTCCTGAATGCATACATTTACCTTCCTAGTATGACTTTCCAGGTCTTTGACTGTTTCACACTGTTGGCTTAGTTCCATGAGATTTTTCCATCATTGATTTATTTCCTCATAATATTCTGCTATCCTTCAACCTCTGTAACTTGTGCTGCACATTGCTCCAATTTCCAGCATTTTCAGTCCTTGCTGTTGTTGTGTTGCAGGCCCACACCTTGGCCACCACCACTGACATGCATTTAAATAAGATTAGGAGCCTCTCATCAGGGGTGTAGCCAGGATTTTCAAATTTGTACTCATATCTCCCAGACTGCTGCCCCTCAACAAGCCACACCCACATTAACACTGCTGACCAAGCCACGCCCCTTCACATTGCTGATCACTGAACAGATCACTGGCAAGTCTATGCCAGGGTAGCACTTACTTACATGAAGAAGCAGCATGAACATTTCATTCCAAAGGTACTTCCTTAAGTCAAAAAACAAAATACCTTTCTATTTACACTAGGGTAGCTCAATCAGTTTGACCCCCCCAGATTAGTCTTCTTCCCCTTGCAGCTCCTAACCCTTGCAGTGGCTCATTAGAGCTCCAGTAGTGCTGCTGACTAAAGGACTGGCAGGCTCTAGGCAGCACATGCTCCACAGTGTTGTAGTCTGTAGGTACAACATATAGTGCTCTGCCTAGGTAACACCCAAGCAACGAGCCACAACTACCTCCCTTCCACCAGCATGGGTCACATGGCAATGGCTATTCACCCGTATGGCCTACACTCATACTAAGCCTTTTGGAATAGTAAACCTTACATTCTTCCCCTCAATACTTCTTAGGAGATACCCTCGACCATAACTCTTCTGGCTATCATTAGCAAACAAATCTTCAATGCACTCTCCAAGGCAAAGAATACTACCTCAATGGGCCCTGATAATATCCTGGGATACCTCTTGGAAAGCATGAAATATGAGCTATCAAATGCTCCAAAATCACTGTTCAGCATTAGCCTCCTAATGGGTTTCATAGGTTCATAGATTAGGTTCATAGCTTAGTGAATGGAGGACTGCAACAGTCGGTCCTCAGCACAAGGTTTGGCCTACCTGTTTTCTTATTTACTTCTACAATGATTACAGATATTGACAGTGGCGGCTGGTGACTTCAAATCACAGGGGGGCTGCAGGAGACGCTGAATGGGCGGGGTCAAAGGGAAGGGGTGTGGTCAACCATAAAGGGGAGGAGCTATGCACAAAACCACAAAAAAACTAACTTTAATTAAATTCGCTGCCCTGGGTGGCAAACCATCATTATGAAAGTCCAATCAAGACAAAAATAAGTGTAGAAGAATAAAAATATTTCAATGCATTGGCTGCATGACAGCTTACTTAATATCTAGATGGAAACAAAAGGTTGTGAGGCATGAAAAAATAAATTACTTTTTAAATACATTACTGGAATGCCAGTCAAAATCAAGTATAAGAAAAACCAGAAGCACTCAACTCAAACTACTTCTCCTTGCACTGCAGTTCTAATTATAATATATTCAGCTTTATTAAAGTACCAAGCAACATGCTGAAAGTAGAAATCTATGTGATGCCCCACTTGTAAAATGTTTCTTATCCAAAAGACCTGCTGCCTGACAACGTTTCATGGGGAAAACATGATAAAAGTAAAAATGAAAAGCAAACAAGAAACAAGCTCAAGATACATTGCTTAAAGGATTACTGTACAGGTTATGGACCACACATGATTGGCATTCTGTTTAGTTTACGGGTAAAGCCTGTAGAGATGACTGGAAGTCTCCAACAAGTGTAATGAGCTTTTTAAAATAATGGAATCCTGTCCTTTAATACCCAAGGCTTATACATTATCTAGTCAAGTATTCTCTGCATGGCAACAACAGAAAGGCTTTCAATGTTGGCAATTCTTTAACAGTATGCTTATTAAAGCTTACTTGCATCTTACGATGTCAGACAAGCTTACCTTATGGTCATTAAAGCATTGCTACTTAAACACAGAGCAACAGGCACTTTGAGTAATAAGCATAAATCAACAGTACAAAAATATGACAGAAACCAGACCATTCTGCAAAATCAAGGACAGATGAAAAGCCACTGTAGTACTTATGCAGTGTGTCCTCCCCATCCAAGGTAGATACAACTACTCCTTGCCTTGCTTGGACACATCCAGAGTCACTACATGGGGAGTGGGGTGCAACAAGCATGTCACAATTTGAAATCTCTCTGGCTGACTGTGATGGCCCTGACACATTTGTCATACCTCTCAACTTCAAGAGCAAGAAATCTGGACAAAGCCATACACAGAAGTGGGACAAAGGCACAACAAGAAGGACAATTTTTAAATATTGCTCTAATAAACTTAGAAAGATAATAGAATAGGTCTTGCATTAGTATGAATTTTCTGAAGGGTATAAAATCTGAAACTCAAATGTCTGTCATTTTCTAACTTCAGTCTTTAGTGATTTGTCACTAATTTGCCAAAAACACAATTTTATGAAAAATGGACCAAAAATGTGATGCAAAAATATAAAATAGACACACAATACAGCTTCTACCTGTCAAAGAAGGGACACTTTAATATTAGTACTGCTACCTTGAGCAGCTGACAAAATAAAAGAATCTACATGCATTTCAAGTAATCTATAACTTTGATTATTACAGTTATTTCTTAATTGTAAACCCTCCATGTTTTCTTCCAAAATTGCTATTTTTGGAGGGATTATTAGGGGAAGAGCAACATTTTGAGCCAAAAATTGGGGACAGTTGAGAGGTTGGCTATGCCTAATTCTATAAAGCAATTTATTTGCATGTACCTCTCAACCTGTTAATGCAGTAAATCTGAACAAGGCCAAATATATTGGGGGCACATATAAACAGTACTAAAAATTGCTCTTGTATAAATTGAGACAGTTGATAGAACGGCTCTTACTTTAACATGCATTTTTATGAAGGTTATGAAGTCTGAAACTTATTATTTAGTGACTTCTGGCAAATCATTTAGGAATTAAAACTACAAATTTTATGAACAACAAACCAAAAATAAGAAGCAAAAATCTATTCATTCTTTGAAAATCTGGACAGTTGGGAGGTATAGTTCAGCTGGGCCTGTCTGAGTTTGCTGCCCTTCCCCCGCCTGACAAAATAATGGTTGAACTGGAGCCTCTGCAGCCATTCCAATTAACCATTACTTGGCTATTTCACTCCATTTACCATAAACACTAATGTGCATACTGCTTTACTTCAATGATTGGACTTCATTTGAAAGTTTTATTTTGTATTTTACAGCACAAACATTAAGTAATCTGTTAAACAAAGCAATGCAGTCTCACAATGAAAACTTAGCATTAAAACTTCTCTGCCCTTGAAACTCACATTCATTGAAACAGCATTGAAACCCACATTCAAAGAAAATACATTTTGCCAGTGGCAGATAAAGATTAATTTTGGGCTGTTTTCGAATCATAGGCCCCTTGCATATGAAACATACATGTGCTCTTTGATACACCTTCCTCATTGTACTAAAATTATATTCCTTGTACAATACAGTACACTTGTTAGAGGGTGTTTTAAATTTGTTTTGAACATTTTTCCAGTAAGCAATGAAACAAAACATATGCACCCATAATGGCAAAACTGCCCAGTTGAGAACATTTATCATAAAAAGTCTACTCAGACTTCCACAGTCCACCATTATTAGTAAATATACACAATTCTACAGTCCACCATTATTAGTAAATATGCACAATTCCACAGTCCACCATTATTAGTAAATATGCACAATTCTACAGTCCACCATTATCAGTAAATATGCACAATTCTACAGTGCACCTTTATCAGTAAATATGCACAATTCTACAGTCCATATTCAGTGAATTCAGTTCTTGCCATAGCTGTCAACCTTAGCACAAAAACCTGGACGAAGCCAATAATGGGGGAATACAGTCCCAAAAATAGGGACAAATTTAAAATATTCATCTTATAAACTTAGAAAATTGCTAGAAAAAAGGTTGTGCTACTATGTATTCTGAAGAACATGAAGTTTGAAATTCAAATGCCGGTCAATTCTACTGCGGACAGAACAAAAACAATTTTCAGCAGAGACGCAGGGATTAATACTGCAGACACGTCTTTGTAAAATGGCAGGGCATCAGAGCAAATCCACACAAACACAGGCAGGAGATGCAGACTCCAAACAGAAGCCACCCCAACCAAGAATCAAACCAGAAAACCTATAGCTGTGAGGCAACAATACTACCACCGCACCATCAAATCTGCAAGGAATTAAACATTCAGAAACCTGAAGTCTGAAATTCAAATGCCTGTCAAATTTACTGCGGACAGAACAAAAACAATTTTCAGCAGAGACGCAGGGATTAAAACTGCAGACACATCTTTGTAAAATGGCAGGGCACCAGAGCAAATCCACACAAACACAGGCAGGAGATGCAGACTCCACACAGAAGCCACCCCAACCAAGAATCAAACCAGAAAACCTATAGCTGTGAGGCAACAATACTACCACTGCACCATCAAATCTGCAAGGAATTAAACATTCAGAAACCTGAAGTCTGAAATTCAAATGCCTGTCAAATTTACTGCGGACAGAACAAAAACAATTTTCAGCAGAGACGAGGGATTAAAACTGCAGACACATCTTTGTAAAATGGCAGGGCACCAGAGCAAATCCACACAAACACAGGCAGGAGATGCAGACTCCACACAGAAGCCACCCCAACCAAGAATCAAACCAGAAAACCTATAGCTGTGAGGCAACAATACTACCACTGCACCATCAAATCTGCAAGGAATTAAACATTCAGAAACCTGAAGTCTGAAATTCAAATGCCTGTCAAATTTACTGCGGACAGAACAAAAACAATTTTCAGCAGAGACGCAGGGATTAAAACTGCAGACACATCTTTGTAAAATGGCAGGGCACCAGAGCAAATCCACACAAACACAGGCAGGAGATGCAGACTCCACACAGAAGCCACCCCAACCAAGAATCAAACCAGAAAACCTATAGCTGTGAGGCAACAATACTACCACTGCACCATCAAATCTGCAAGGAATTAAACATTCAGAAACCTGAAGTCTGAAATTCAAATGCCTGTCAAATTTACTGCGGACAGAACAAAAACAATTTTCAGCAGAGGCGAGGGATTAAAACTGCAGACACATCTTTGTAAAATGGCAGGGCACCAGAGCAAATCCACACAAACACAGGCAGGAGATGCAGACTCCACACAGAAGCCACCCCAACCAAGAATCAAACCAGAAAACCTATAGCTGTGAGGCAACAATACTACCACTGCACCATCAAATCTGCAAGGAATTAAACATTCAGAAACCTGAAGTCTGAAATTCAAATGCCTGTCAAATTTACTGCGGACAGAACAAAAACAATTTTCAGCAGAGGCACGAGGGATTAAAACTGCAGACACATCTTTGTAAAATGGCAGGGCACCAGAGCAAATCCACACAAACACAGGCAGGAGATGCAGACTCCACACAGAAGCCACCCCAACCAAGAATCAAACCAGAAAACCTATAGCTGTGAGGCAACAATACTACCACTGCACCATCAAATACGAGGGAATTAAACATTCAGAAACCCTTAAGTCTGAAATTCAAATGCCTATCAATTTTATTTAACATTTTTAATCAGGACAGTCTGACTTGGAACAAATAAACAAATTTTCAGCGGAGGCCCAGGAAGAAATAATGCAGACATGTCTTTGTAACATGGGAGGGCACAAAAGCAAACCCACACAAACACAGGGAGAAGATACAGACCCCACAAAGAAGGAACCCCAGCCAAGAATCAAACCCAAGAACCTGCAGCTGTGAGGCAACAATGCTACTACTACACCATCAAATATCAAGCATTGCAACATTTACAAACCACAGATATTATGAGGAACAGATCAGATCAAATATGAGGTAAAAATCTGAAATTTTTTTACAAATGGTGGTGGGTAGGGAACTCAAGTCTTTAACACCTGCATACAGGGTACAGGGTTCAAGCCTGAGGCATTCCCTACCACACCACCATAAGCACCTGGGGCATTTTCACACACACACACACACACACACACCAGTGCACAAGCACCATACACAAACTCCAGTAAAGCACAAGCACCATACACAAAACCCAGTAAAAGCACAAGCACCATACACAAACTCCAACACCATACACAAAGAAAAATAAACATTGTAAATTGAAAGGCACCTTACATACATCCTTCCCGCGCAATACTGAAGACCCGCGAGATCCACATGCTCCTTCCCGACGCCGAGTCCCTGCTGCTCCTCTTGCAGTCCGGACGCGTCCCATCATCCTGGCGGGTCTGTGCACTGTAAAAGTGCACAGACGCTCCTTGTGTCCCCCTATGGGGACGGCCGGGCTGCCTTGAGCATGCGCATAGACCGATAAGCCGGGGCGAAGTCCGCGAATTTTAAAATAATATTTTTTTTTATTTTTCATTTCTTTTTCTTTCTTTTTTTCTTTTTGAGGGGGCTGCAGTCCGGCAGCCCTATGCCACGAGCCGCCCCTGGATATTGAAATAAAATAACACAAACACTGACAGCCATTTGCTAAACAAACAATACAGTCTTGCAATGAAAACAGACTTGGCATGAGCAATAAACTTCTCTGCCCTTGAAGCTCACATTCATTGAAACAACATGAAAACCCACATTAAAAGAAAACACATCTAGCCAGTGGAGGATTAAGTTTACCTTTGAGCCGTTTTCAAAATATAGGGCCATGCACAAGTGTTCTTTGATTCACCTTCCTGATTTATTAAATTACATTCCTTGTATAATACAGCACCATTTGGTAGAATGGTGTTTGAAATTTGTAGTTACGAACATTCTTCTACTAAGTAATGAAGCAAAATATATGAACCAATAATGACAAACTATCCACTTCAGAAAATTTCAACCATAAAAGGCCACTAAAACCTTTATCATTACAATCCACCAATCAGGGGTGTAGCTAGGATTTTCAAATTTGTACTCACAGCTCTCAAACTGCTACCCCCCTCCCAAGCCAAGCTATGGCCATTCTCGTAATTCACGGTTCGCTCTTTTAGTGTCGATGAAGAGGCATTTGCTGTAATGCCTGTTCAGTAATATAATATAGATTCACTCAAACTCGGTTCCTTGAATTGAAAATGAACCTGAAAGTCAGTTCTTTGAAAAATGCAGCATGGTAGTTGTGGTAGAGGATTCATGCTTTTGTTTTCTGTAACTAAGGTACAGGTTTTGAGCTTGAGTAAATTACTAACCACCTGCTACCCCTAACTAGGGTGTTTCATTCACACACACACTCCTACCTACCTCTTAGTGCAAGAAATATGGACAAAGCCTAAAATAAACAGGGACAGATATTAAAAATGCTCTTGTGAACTTAGAAAGTTGCTAGAATAACAGGATTTGTGCTAGTATGAGAAAGTTGCTAGAATAACAGGATTTGTGCTAGTATGAATTTTTCTAAAGGACATGAAGTCTGAAACTCAAATGTCTGTCATTATTTAGCAACTTCAGCCTTCAATGATTTTCTAGAAAATCACAAAATGTATGAGGAACAGACAAAAAATATGGGGCAAAAATCTGGACATTCTGCAAAATTTGGACAGTTGAGAGGTATGCTACCTACCTACCTCACACACACACACACACACACACACACACACACACACACACACACACACACACACACACACACACACACACACCTCAACTTCTTAGAGCAACAAACTCATAAATAAAACTGAGGCAAAGGCCCAAAAATAAGGACATTTTTTTAAATATTGCTCTTATAAACTTAGAAAGATAAATGATTAGTAGTAGGTCTTGCATTAGTACGAATTTTCTGAAAGATATGAAATCTGAAACTCAAATGTCTGCCATTATTTTCTAACTTCAGTCTTTAACGATTTGCCACTAATTTGCCAGAAAACCGGAATTTATTGAAAAACGGACTAAAAATGTGATGCAAAAATATAAAATTGCCAGATAATACAGCTGGAAACCTGTCAAAGAAGGGACACCATTTTAATATGAGCACAGTTAACTTGAGCAGCTGACAAAATTAGAGAATCTACATGCATTTCTGAAATAAAAGTAATGTATAACTCTGATCATTACAGTTATTTATAAAAGTAAACCCTCCACGTTTTCTTCCAAAATTGCTATTTTGCGGAGAGATTATTAGGGGGAGAGCAACATTTTGAACCAAAATTGGGGACAGTTGAGAGGTTTGGATATTCCTAATTCTATAAAGCGATTTATTTGCACATACCTCTCAACCTCTTAATGCTGGAAATCTGGACAAGGCCAAATATATTGGGAGAACATACAAACAGTACTAAAAATTGATCTTGTATAAACTTAAGACAGTTGACAGAATATCAGGTCTTGCTTTAGCATGCATTTTTCTGAAGATTGTGACGTCTGAAACTTAATGTCGGTCATTATTTAGTGACTTCATTCCTAAATTATTTGCCAGAAAAGTTTTATTTTGCATTTTACAGCATGAACACCAATAAATATCTGCTAAACAAGGCAATGCAGTCTCACAATGATACCAGACTTAGCATTAAAACTTCTCTGCCCTTGAAACTCACATTCATTGAAACAGCATTGAAACCCACATTCAAAAAAAATACATTTTGCCAGTGGCAGATAAAGATTAACTTTGGGCTGTTTTCAAATCATAGGCCCCTTGCACATGAAACATACACGTGCTCTTTGATACACCTTCCTGATTGTATTAAATTATATTCCTTGTACAATACAGCATAGTTGTTAGAGAGCGTTTTAAATTTATTGGTTTGTACATTTTTCCAGTAAACAATGAAACAAAATGCATGTACCAATAATGACAAAACAACCCAATTCATAACATTTCCATCATAAAAGTCTACTCAAACTTCTACAGTCCACCAGTATCAGTAAATATGCACAATCTCTGAACTAGTAAAAGCCATCTACATAATTCCACATTAAAGAAATCTGTAACTAATGAAGAGGCTGCTGCTAGCAAACAACTTTATATTTTATGGTTTCATCTACAAATAAAGTGCCTGTTGCCCTTGAGGAATAAATTGTCTATGTTGCATTAAAAACAATGATATGCTAGTAATATTGCAATAGGGAATGGATGGCAAACTGATAACAGGTTCATAGTTACTACTAGATATCTTCGCCAAAACAGACTACAGCATCCACCCCCCTTTACAACACAGTACAGTATCAGCAATGCATCTACCTACTGTGGAAGAAGAACCCACAGCCTTCTGCATCAAAAGCAAGTACATTACCTGTTGTGCTATTAACAGTACAAGCAGACTCAGCATAAGCAGCACTAAACTTTAGTTCCCCTGCAGCTCTCAGCTCCTTGTAAAATGCCAATACTCAACTGTATCTCTGAACTTTGCAGCACAAGATATCTGGAAAAAGCCAACATTTATTGGTGGGGGGACAAAAGCCCAAAAACCAGGGACATATTTTAAACATTGCTTGTATAATTTTGAAAAGTTGCTAGAATAAAATGCTGTGTTATCACCATGCATGTCTTGAACCCAGAACCATATGTATTACAGTCAGTGCAACATACCACTATGCCAAATCAGCAGTTTGAAAAATAGGAAGACAAACTTAATGGCTATCATTTAGATAGCTCTCAACCTCTTAGCACAAAAAAACCTGGACAAACAAAGCCAATAATGAGGGAATACAAATACAGTTCTCACTTCACACCTTAGCACAAAAAACCTGGAAACACAACAAAAACAATAATGGGGGAAATACAACTTCAGTTCTCAGTTCTCACTTCTCACCATAGCTAACAACCATTAGAAAAATAAATTTGAACAAAGTTCAGCAATGGTGGTGGTTATGGACTTTAGGCTCTTCTTGCCCCGAAGCAACGGTACAGGGTTTGAGCCTGAACACTAACCAGCAGGTGTATTCTGTGGGGGCACACACACACACCTTACCTGATAATCTGTTCGTGACACTCAATTGCCTTCCATCTTCACATTTCCCGCTCGCGATAGATAATCCATATGCGGTTGTCTTCTTTCCTGCTCGCGGCCAGCCAGACAAGATGTGAGCTCACTTCCGACAGGCTCATATCCCCCTTAAAGGAGCCAACAACCTTTAAAAATATGTACTTTTTTTTTTAAATGCTACCCACCTCTTCTAAGAAGTTGTACTGAAATCAGTACAGTGCATATGCCTCCCGATGTCCCTGCCACCAATATTACTCAATAAGCACAATCTATACAGAAGTAGAAAATCATGCAGATAATTCTGCATTAAAGAGATCTGTAACAAATAAAGAGATTGCTACTGGCAAACAACTTCACATTTCGGTATTTCATCTACAAATTCAGTGCCTGTTGTCCTTGAAGTATAAATTGCCTATGCATCATTAAAAAAAATGGTAAGGTGGTAATATTGCAATAGGGAATGACTGACACCTACCTATATATTTATATTTCACACCTAATTGTTACACTCATATGCATGAAACACTACAGTGGTTTCAGACTTTAACACAATATCAGCATTCAAACTTTGTTTTTCCGTATATACATCTAACTTAATACAATACTCTGCTTTTGTGTCATATTGGACTGAATGACAATTGTTATAAAAAAAACTATGTACAATGCATGGAAATGAAAAACTTTTGCTATGGGTTGTTTTCTTTTACAAGTGCATCTAAGTCCTTGTCTACAATATAAGAATTTAATAATGAAACAACAAAAAAACAAGCAGAAAAGTAGGGATCTAACTACAATTGCATCTCCCAACAGATTACTACACCCCCCATTCTGTACTCTCCCACTGCTCAACAACACAAACATCCCCACTCTGTACTCTCCCACTGCTCAAAACATCCCACACTCTTTCTCCAACACTACATATTTCTACAAACTAATACACAAACTGCAAAAAAAAAAAAAAAAAAAAAAAAAAAAAAAAAAAAATGTCGTGACTACTTAATGACACTTTCCTAATTCCTCCAAAACTGTCTTCTACCAAGATGTGTTTTTATGGCATATGACAAAATTATTGCTAACAATCGTCTATTACTCAACATAAATTTTCTGTAGTCATGGTTTTAAGAACCAGTTCTCACTGCGATCCAATCTTTTTTTCCCAAAACAGGTAATTATGTACAATAAGGATTACTACAAATCATCATAGTAACAAACAATGACATACCTCTAATTTTTCACTGAAATCTTCTGCGCATGAAACAAACCTACTGTCAGTGTCACACTTGTAAAACCAGGTACACCGTCTCACTTCAGATGGCTCTTCCTCCCAATAAACAGCATGCCTCATTCGATCATACAAATAAACATCATAACATCCTCCGTCTGTACTCACTACCACATTTTCTGCATCAGGTTGGACAGAATTGAATGAATAAAGTATTTACACTAACAGCATGATGATATAGACACATAAAACATGCGCACACATGCACACACACAATTTACTTACCTTCTCTCTCAACGGAACAACTATTTTAAATTGCGAGCGAGATAAAAAGTTATTTGAAAAAAATATGCGCTTGAGTGCTAAATAGTTTTAACGCGAGTTAGCATGCATGCGACACGTGAATGGCTTTCCTTAAAGGAGAAGACACCACTTAAGCTGTGTCACCTGGATCCTAGTGCCTGCCTTCTGCTACCCCTTCACACACTGTACTGAAGTGTGTACAGTGCGTACGCCTCCCGACGTCCCTGTCTCTCATCAGTGGAAGTGCCTTTAAATATTTCTAGCGGTTAAACTTTCTTTGAGTTATTTATTTTATTAATTTCCCATTGATTAGCTGTCCCAGAAATGGATATCTGCAAATACAACATTTTTTACTGCATGCTTTGACTGAGCTTCGCACTCTTCTAGGCTAGCCACCCCCCCATCCCCCTTGACCCCATCTAACTTTGAATTTTCTATCTGGAAAGGAACTTTTAAACTAATTTACTGTAAGTGGGGAGAAATTAAGATCTGTTAATATAGGTTCATATTTGCATATATCTATGCTAAGCTAGTGGTATGTCAACACTGCAGGCTTAGCCAACAATACTATTGAAGAAAAGGGTTGGGGTTGGCATAATGAATAAGGTGTTTACCTCAGAGACAAAAGATACAATGTTTGTTTCTCACCTTTGAAAAGGAAATTGGCTACGTTTAAAATTACCTACAAGGGCAGTTAACCTAGTATTTGCCTACAAACCTATACACCTAAGAATATTTGCAGGTGAGCTAATAGTTCAGAAAATGATATGGTAAGAGGAATAGTTCATTTGAAGATGCTGACAGATGGTAAGGTACAGATCACTTTGCAGAAGTCTTTCATCACAGCAAATAAGGTTAGAGGTTTTGGTTTACCAGAATAAGGACATTTCTTTAAACTTTGCATTCAGCTTTCATTTGGCCACTCATTGAGTATAATGTCCCTTTTGCCATGTATCTGTCCAGTCACATATAACAATTGGAATGTCCACAGACATACCTTACTAAAAGGATACAAGGCTAAACAATATGTCCTACATGGGTCAACTCAAAGCCCTGTCACTGTACTCAGTATCATATAGACTGCTAAGAGGTGACCTGTGTCTGACATACAAGTCATTTTCCAACACATTACTGATGGATTTACTGCACATCAGCAAGTCAAATGGAATTAGAAATACTCAGTCTAGGTATCTAAACTTCATCAATTGAACAGTTTGGAGGGACAGGTATATCTCACAGGATATACAGCTGCTCTGGAACAGACTCCCCATTCGCATAAAACAAAGCACATCCCCGTCCATATTCTAGCCCAACTTGGATCTATGGATAGGAAACAGAAAATGTACTCCAGGACATCCCCCTGTATTAGCAATGGCCAGAGGCAGCTCCCAAATGCTTTATCCTATGCATGGGTCCCCTCAAAGTATCTTTGCTATGATCCCAATTATTATTATTAGAGGTAATATATAATTATCGACCATGGGATGGGTAAGGCTAATCTCTAAGCAAATGAAATTGGTTAACTTAAGCAAAAAAGGAAATTTGATAGGCTAACAATGGCCCATAAGGGCAGCTAGCCAAGTACTTACCTATGAATCTATGTTTCTCTTGATTATAACACTTTTAGATCTTTCTTGTTGAGAGAATGCTTTAGAGCTTTACATGCCAAATGCAGCATTGCATTCTATGATGGAGCAAGTGAGGGCAAAGTAAAGGGGAACTAAGATGAACTGAGTTCTGGATAAGAATCTGTGAGAGAAGAAATGACTAAGGTGGAAGGAATTTCTGACAGTGCTGGAGATGTGCTGATTTAAGTGCAGCTTGTTTTCTGTCTCTATTCTTAAATCTCAGATCACAGTGTTAATCTTATGGTGAATTCCTTTTATGTGAAATTGTGTAGGACTACAAGTTTTACCAAAGGTGGCTAAACCTTATTTTGGTCAAACTATGCAGATATTCATCAAACTCCTCAAACATTTCTGCTGTATCCTTCCATAGGAGGAAGATATCATCCACAAACCCCCTATAGAATTTTATGTAAGGAGCCTACTCATTATTGTTCACTGCAATAATATAACAGTATTAGATACCTATATTAGATGTACAATAGCATTACATGCATAATAGTATGTAATGAGCCTATTGGTGGAATCTGAATGACTTAGAGGTATTTATCTGAATTTTTGTAACTTGTTTTGTAACTTGTTTTATGGTCTAATGAAGCTGGTTTAGTCAGTGAAAGTGCTTACTTTTGTTTTTATTGTTTTTTTGAGAGTTATTAAACTGGTGGATTTTATCTCTGCTGCATCACAGTCTTTTTATTCTTGTTCATTTTATGGTTTCATCACTGTGCTACCTCCTAGGAATTTGCTTTGTATATATGAGCCTGTTTTTTCAATGGAATTTTTTTTCTTGGAGAATATGAAAAAAAGAAAGACTGTTACCCATGGAACCTTTATGTGGTAAAAGCATTTTACAGGGAAACAAAAAAGATTATTCATGTGCAATTTCAAACAGGTAGAAAGAAAGACTTTGAAAGGACGATTGAAAGGTTTACACAAAGAAGTACTGAACATTGCAAAGGTTTATGACAAAAGGAGTTTATGGATTGGTGACTAGGATTGTAATATTATGTTAAAAACAGAAAGAGAGCCAATTATACATATACCAAGCATGATACATGTGGAGGGGAATAGGGGTGTTTTAAAACACTAGGGGCACCCCAAAATATGTTTTCTGGTAAAGATGGAAATTTGATAAGTAACTGAAAAAAATATATATTTGTGGGGAAATGAGACATGATGCAATCAAATGTGAATTGAATTGTTACAAATGTGACAAAACTGGACATTTATTGATGGAGTGCAAAAACTGAAAATAACAGTAATGAAAAAGAAGAAGAAAGAGAAGAAAATAAGCAAAGAAAATACATTTTAGAAGTAGTAGAAATAGAAGAAAAATTAGATGAGAAAAAATAATAAAGAGGGTGTAGAAGAATGTTCTGAAGTAAATGATGAAGAAGACATAAAATGGGAGGTAGTGAAAAGGAAAATTGAATTTTAAAGGGTAAGAGACAGAAAAAAATTCTATTGGTAAAAGGGTAAAAGACAGAAAAAGAAAATTTGAAGGGATAAGGACAAAAGAAAAAAGAAAGGAAAAGGATGAAAAAGAATATATACAGCTAAAGATTGGGATTTGGTATAATGGTTACGGTGTTTGCCTCACAAACAGAAGGTACAGTATTTGATTCTTACCTTTGTGAATGAAATTAGTTAGCCTTAGAAATGCATATTAAAAAAGCTAGCCCTGTAATTATGAATTTACGAAACCCTGAATCTATGGAAAATGGAAAATGAAAATTTTAGAGTGCTTTCTGTAAATGTGAGTAGTATTAAAAATTCAGTAAGAAGAATTGGAATTTTGGAGTGTTGTAATACATGTAACATAGATGTAATTATATTAGAAGATATAATATTTTTAACAAATGAAGAAAGATTGCAAACATAGAAACCATGGAAGGAAAGATAATCTGGAATTTGGGAAATCAGAGGGGTTATGGAATAGCCATATTCTGTAGAAATACAGTAAAGATATTAGATGTAACTTTAGCAAAAATGGGAAGTTTAACAATTGTAGATTTCGAATGAAAGGAACAAGTCTACAGAATTATAGCACTGTTTGCTTATACTAACTGTAAAGAAAGGGAAAGCTTATTTATCATATTTTAGATTATGCAGTGATAAATATGAATATTATAATAGGATACTTTAATTGCGATTTAAGAGGAAAGCGTAAAAGAGAAAGGAAATGATGCAAAAACATTTTAGAAGTTATAAGATGTGGTAAGTTAAAACTTTGGGTCAAAAATTCATGGACTGACAAAAGGAAATGTATAGAACTGAAATAGATTATTTTATAGTATCTGATGTTTCAGTTACAGGAGAAGGGGAACTAGTTGAAACAGGTTTTTCAGATAATCTTGCAATATGGCTATGGATAAAAGAAAACAAGGAATATATTAAAATAAGCAAAGTAATAAAAAGGATAAATGAGAAAACATGGAATGAAGAAGGAAAGAGATTAGTAATGCAGTTATAAAAATTGGTCTGAATGGTGGGTGGTATTTAAGGAAAAATATAAAAAAAATATTTTTGCAGTGGCAATATGATGCTAGAAAAGTAGAGAAAGAAAAATATAAAAGAACATATAATGATGCATTACAAGATTTAGAATATAATGATAGAAATTACTTTGACAAAGAAAAATAATTATTTGATATAAATCAAGAAATAATACAAGAAGTTTTATATAAGCAAAGATATTTGTACAAGGAAAAGAGAAGAAGTATCAAGTTACTTAAACAGATTAGAAAAGGAAAATGGCAGTGTAATGAGAAAAATAAAAATGTAAAAGGAGAAATGGAAAGAACTCGGGAAAAGATTATGAATAGTGTAGTACAACAATATATACAAGAAATGTTTAAAGAAAACAGAAAGTAGTGAGAAAACATGGACAGTAAAAACGTTAGCCAAAAAAAGAGAATAAAGAGTTGGAAAATGACATTTCTTTAAATGAGCTAAAGTACAAGGGCAAGTAAATATAGATTCAGCTACACACCCTGATGGTATAGGGTATGAAATCTATAACAATTTAAGGCATTGGCCAAAAAATATTTTTAAAAGATTTTGAATGAATGGTTAAATTAAGGTTTTGCGTATAAAGAATTATGTAGTGGGATACTTATATTCATATGGAAGAAGGAAGATAGAAGAGAATTAAAAAATGGAGACCATAGTATTAGATAATAATGATTATAAGATCTTTATGAAAATAATACAAAAGAGATTTGAAACTAAAATGGGAAATATTATCGAAGATAGTATATATAGTATAAAGGGGAAGGGTTGTCAAGAATTGTTAATGATAGAGAAATTGTGGATGATATTATGATATTATTAACAGAAGAGAAAAAATGATAGGAGACCTTAATAAGGCATTTGACAAAATTGGACATTATATCATATTGGTAATAATAAAATAATATAATACAAGTGAGAAAGTTAGGAAATTATGTATGTCAGTACATAATAATAATAATAAAGTACAAATACTTGTAAATGTGTGGTTAAGCCAAGAGGTACATGTGAAGAGTGGTGTAAGACAGGGATGTCCATTGAGTTGTATTAGTTATGAATGTGATAGTATTTGAAAAAAATTACAAAATGAAGGAGGTGGGGTATATAACACCTGAAGGGTTAAGAATTCCAGTTATGTTAACATATGCAGACAACATTATAATAATTGCAAAAAAAATATTTGGATAAAAAAAGTAATTTGCACAAATGGGTGTTTAGTGATGATAAGGATGGCTTTAAATAAAGAGAAAAGCAAATATTTAGGCACTGGAGTAAAGAGTGGGGTTATATATTTTACAATGAATAAAATGAGTGTTAGTTATATAACTTGGGAATAAAGATATAAGTGGAATTCAATGGGGAAAACAGTAGAAGAAATAAAGCAAACATGTCTTTTCTGGAGAACATATAATTTATCATTCAGAAAAAAGCTTACTTGATACATTCAGTACTTATGGGAAAAATAGCATACTTAGCAAGTATATTTCTGTAGTTGAAAAGGAATTATTGTAAATATTTTTCCATTTATACAGGGTTCTAGATTAAACCCAGTAAAAAGAAAAGTTTTGTATGTAAATAAAGAATACAGAGGTTTAGGGCTAATTAAACCAGTGGTATACACTGATTCATTAAATTTGTACAAAGTGTTAATGTGCATAAATGGGAAATATTATAGATTAGTAGCAACACTGTATAAAAATAAGTATGATAAAGTTTGGGGTATGTTAAAAAAGAGCAAAAAAGAAGAATAGTCTAGTCTATAAATAAAGAAATAAAATGTTACCAAGAAAAGTATTTTTGTGGAAAAAAAAATGATGATAGAGAAAAAGGTAGAAAAGTATGTTATAAGAATGTAATGATAAAACATTACTATGTAAAACCATGGGAAAATCTAACAGATGAAAAATTAAAGTTATAAAAATAAGAAGCAAATGATGTAATCAGAAAGTAGAATGGTCAAGATTTCTTTTTGGAGACTGGTAATGGATTTTGCCATTAAAAAGAAATATGCCATATAAAAAGAAAATGATAGAATATGTTTACATTGTCAAGAAGAAGAAACTATGGAACATGTGTTTTTTAAATGTAAAAGATTAAAAAAAGGTAATGGGGAAACTATGTAAAGAATTTTTGCAGATATAAAAGATGTGGATAAAATAAACATGGATATGATTAAATATGGATATTATAAGAATAGAAGTAAAGAATATGTAAAAAGAATTGATAAAAAGTTATTTTATGTTATATGGGTTATATGGAATGAAATGGATTTTAGCAACAATAGTAAGTAAAATCAGATGGTGGTTATGGAAAAGGGAGTGGGGGTCTAATAATTATGAAATTTAGCATGATTGTTTAGGAAATTATGAATATGCATTTGTACATATGAAAATATTTGTAAATATGTAAAATATATTTGTAATATTTTCGACTTTCTGAAAATTTGAACAAAACAACAATCTATGATTTTGCAGGAGGAGCCCTTGCACCCCCCATACTCCCTGCAAATTATATTTACCAATTCCAATAGTGGATTGCAATGGGGAAAAGCTTAAATTCCCCAATTCCCATTGTACTGTGATTGCTATACAAATGCTTCGAGTTTTCAGAAAGTTGAGCAGATGGTCTTAAGCAAATGAAGTTCGAATTTCTGAAAACTCAGTTATCTGACATAAACCCATTACTTGTGATATAAGAGATGGAAGAAAGATATAAAGGATGGCTGTTTTGTATGCTTCAAATAGGATCAGTGAAAGACAAATTTTTTTTGAAGAACTGATAAAATATTTGATGCGTAACTTAGATATTGTTATTGTAGGTAATTTTAATTGGAATTTAAGGCAGAAGATATGTAAACTGAAGAAAGATATATAGGAATGTAGGAAAATGAAATAGAGATTTTTTAAGTTTGGGAACAGGAAAGAGGTACACATATAAGAGAGGAAATATTAAGATGGAAATAGATTTTTTTTGTTTTGTTTTCTGATTGTTTGTATGAGGTAGGAGTGGATAATATTGAGCTGTCATTTACTGACTATTGTGAGATTTGTATCTGAATTTTCAAATGCAGCAAGTTATATAAAAGGAAATTTAATAAACAGTGTGTAGTGAAGTTAATAAGAAATATTCATATAGGGAAGAGATGAAAGGATTGTGGGAAGATCATATAACAATGCTTCCATTTTATAATAATATAATGGAATGGTGGGTTATATATAAATAGAAATATAAAAAAGAGTAAATTTGAAAAAAAAAAGATTTTGACAAGAAAAAATGAAAATATAAATGTTTGGTTGATGGTTTTAATGACTGTACATTGTAAAATGAAGATGAGTGAAGAGAAAGAAAGAATGTGATCTATTAGGAAAATAAAAAATGGTGCCGTGATTTACAAACAAAAACATATTTTGCAAGGAAAAATGGAGGAGATTTCACTGTTGTTAGGAGAGAAAGTTAAACTTAACGAATATAAATTTGAATCTGTCAGAAATGAAGAAGGGGAAGTGATTTATAATACGGAAAGAATTATTAGGATGATAGAAAAGTAGGCAAAGAATTTATTTAGTAGGAAGGAAATGAAAGAAAGATTTTTTGGAAACTTAAAATGTAGAAGAAGAAGAAGTAGAAGAAGAAGGAAGGAAAAGGTTGGTCGAAAAGATTATGTTATTGAGAATAATGGAGCTTTGAAAACTATTAAAAGGATGAGTGCTCCTGATGGTATAGGATATGAGTATTGTAAGGAGATGGATGAACAGAAAAAGGTTTATGTTGTTGAAGTTATGAATGAGTGGTTGAAAAATGAAGTTAGAGATAAAATAATATGTGAGAGAATAATAAAGTTTATTCATAAGAAGAGAGATAGAGAGGAAATTAAAAATGCGAGACCACTGATGTTAAATGATGGAGGTTGTAAAATTATTGTGGAAGGAATTCAAAGGAAGTTGGGAAAATAAATTAATAGCATTATTATAAAGTGTGTTTATGGGATATATGGTAGACGTTTTAAAGACTTTTAGGTAGTATTAATAAAGGTGGAGAAGGGAGAATTGTTATATGTAATAATGAGAAGGTATATTATATTATAGACCATGATAAGATGTTTGAGATATTAGAAAGTTATGAGACATGGGAGAAAGTTATCAATGAGCTTACATTTGTATATGATAATTCTATTGTGAATGTAGTAAGGAAATTAAAATAGAGAGATGAATTAAGCAATGATATTCTCAGTAGCATTCTATCTGTGTTTATGATGAATGCTGTCTTATGTAATACTTCTGGAAATATTAATTAAAGTGTATTGAAGATGTGTAAGAATATTGATATTTCTTTTTTATGTTGTATGCTGATGATTTAATAATGATTGCAAAAGGAAAGGGATAGATAAGGGAAGATATTATTTTAACTGATTATTTTTAAGGAACGTTGGATTAAATGTGAATCAGAAAAAGTGTAAGGATTTTGGTGAAATAGCTAAAATAGGTGTAGAATTTGGAAGTCAGGATATGATAAGGAAGCAATGGGAAAGTTTGTTATTAGAAACTGGGAATGCTATGAGTATGTGGAAAGCTTTTGGTTTGTCATATGATAAGAAGATTTATTTGATGCATCTCTTTTGTTTATATACATTAGGTTATATGGGAGGATTTTTTGTTTTCAAAAGATTTATAGAAATAGCTTTTAGAATTTTTTTTTTATGTTTCTCTTGGGTTCTAGGTTTAATATAGGTAAAACAGGGGGATTTTTTTGTGATTATATGTAGTTTTCTTAGCTTCATTACACATTCATTGTATTTTTAATAAAAGGTATGGTGAAATGAATGTGTAGGTATCAATGTGTGACAAGTATAAAGGAATATGGAAATTGACTGGAAAAGGGGAAAAATCAGTAAGGCAAAGAGAAAGAATATTATGAAATCATTAAAAGATGGAATTTGAAGTGAAAAGTAAGAATAGATAGGAAAGAGTGGTACAAAGGTAAGATTTAAAAAAATGTTTTAGAAGTGGAAGACTTTTTTGTGGAGATTAATGTTAAAATAGCTGTCTGTTAAGAGCGATATGAAACAAAATGAGGATAGATTTTATAAAGTATGCAATATGGAAGAAACAATGGAACATTTGATTACTGAATGTGTGAGATCTGGGATTTGAACTATAAGTAATTTCAGAAAGAAATATTTAGTGAACCTGACATGTTGGCCTGTGGTTGTTATAAGAATTTAAGATGTAGAAATTAAGGTGTTTTGGATAAATTTTTGATTAATATAATTTGGAATACATGGAATATTGACTGTAAGGAAGATTTGTATAATCAGGTATGGGATCCAAAAATGGATGTCATTGTTATAAGAATTTTGTGGAAATTAAGGTGTTTTGGATACATTTTTGATTGATATAATTTGGAATACATGGACTATTGAATACAAGGAAGATTTGTATAATCAGGTATGGGATCCAGAAATGGATGTGGAATAAGGGATGGGGAGGTTGATGTTTGGGTATAATTTATTTGTTAAATAATTAGTTTTGTGTATTATATTTTTGAATTTGGAAGTGTAAGTAGATTGATGCTGTGTTTAATTAAGCCTTTATTCTTTTTGAAAGATGCCTTGGGATGTTTTATATCCACTTGAGATCCACCAACTTAAGCAGATGGGACCTTGGTTTAACATCTCATCAGAAATACAGCACACTCAGGAATGCAGCACCTTCCTTGCACTGTACTCCATCAGCAATTCATTTTGCAGTCATTTGTAAACATAATTAACCAAAGGTAATTAGCATGTGTGTGTACTTCAGATAAATAGATTCCAAAAGGAGATGGTTTAGGATGCAACCTTTATGGGCACTTATAGTTACATTTTGCTTGTTGGAGATGCTATCATTTATTCTGATTATGTGCATTCTGTTTGACAGCCAGTTAACAACACCTTGAACTACAAAGGAGTTAATGTTGAGTTGGGTTGGTTATTCATATTGTCAGAGTAGGGAATATTATCAAATGCTTTGGCTAAGTTCAGATAAGCAATATGGATAGTTTATCTAGGGCTTTGTTAACTTTTTAAGGAGGCTAACAAGATTTAGAAGGCATGAATTACTATTCAGAAAGCCCAGCTATGAAGGTTGTGTGGTCTGCAGATCTTATCTATTCAAATTGATTCGTTGTGCAATAATATGTTCTATGGCTTTCTAGATAAGGCTAGTGAGAATGATGTCCTTATAGTTACCTGATTCACTGGAAGGGCTACCCTTATGGCTGGGATGACTATGAAATTTCAAATTTCTTTAGATATGTATCTTGCAGAAAAATGTTGAAATTGTTTGAGACATTTGACTAGGTACTGGTTTAGGATTACCAGTAAGCAGATGGGTATGTCTATATTCTTATATATGGATATTATTGTAATTATTTTTTTGGAAAGAGCAGTTGAAACGTGGTCATTATTATTGAAGGGATGAGTTTGGCCTGAGCTGGTATGAGCACTTGTGTGCTGTTCAACATCATTCTGAGTTTCATGTCCATCCTCCTCTAACAGATCATCACTTAAGCAAAGCAGAAAATCAAATCTGTTTTACTGACCATGAAAGAAACTTTTTAATTGTTTCTGTACCCCATTTGTTGTTTCAGTTTATTTGCTTATTTATTTGTTATTTACTACTTTTACTTACTGTAAATGTTAAGCTAGGGAAGTCTCATTTTCTTTTGAGTGTCTGAAGATATGCTGCAATACAATAATATTTTGAAGATAGATGCATTAAATAAAGAAAAAGAACAAACAGCTATAAAAGTAGATATCAGAATGATATAAATGCAAGCTATTTTAATATTAAGCCTGTATTATCTAATCGATTGACTAAGCTATGAAAGATGATTACACATCACAAACTGATAATTATAGTAAATGCAGAGTATGAAAACTGGCTTATAAAGGTATGAGTAAAGAACAACATAATGTGTGGTATTCTGCAGTCTTAGATCCTTCAGATGTTTACTATTCTCCATCATGACTTTATTTAACAACAAATGATCCTTTGTACCATATCATTATTGCTCTTTTTTGTCCTGTCAGTTTTTGTTGTTTTTGTGGACTACTGTTTCCTTCTACAACATGGGGGCCCCTCCCCGAGCCTAGCCTAAACCCATTGTAGGACTGTTTCTGTGTCTTTATGATTCTATATTGTCATTTTTTCCAGTCCTGGCACCAGTGTGCCTAGCAGGATTGGGCACTTTTTATCCTGAGACTTGTGCACCCAGCTGTCTGCTTTATTTTTAACCTACTTCTGTTCATGGTGTATGCTATCTAAAATACATTTTATATATTAGTGTTGTCTTTGTGAGATTTGTAAACACAGGGTCTGACTCATGGAGGTAATCACTGAAACATGAGGATTAATCCAATACCAGCAGTACTTCTCTCCTTTGCTTGCTGATTTTATTATCTTTCCATCTGGACTCCTTTATTATTTTAACAACAGAGTCAAATCTTAGCTTCTTTTATGCCTTCCAGTTCTATCCCATCTTCTTTACTGATGCTTTGTATTTCTGGCAGTATAACTGGTTGAACATTTCTCCCCATGAGTTTCATAGCTCTTTAAACTGGAGGAGGTCTTGGCCAATTATCACATCTCGTGTAAAGTTAAACACTACAGCTGCATGATGTAAGACTTTACTTAGAAGAGATTGTATTTCTACTTGTGTTATAGAGAATTTTCTTTTGTCTCATATACACTTATTATTTTTGTTCTCTGTTTACTAATTATTTCATGTTTGCAGAAATAGTGAACTTTAATTAATGTAACCATGATTCCTGAAGCAAGCAGTTCCTGCATTTCTTTTTTCTCTACTACAATATTAAGTTTAACACATTTAGTAACAGCATTGTGACAAAAGGGGGATTATATAATTCTGGTACTTAAAAGTTCAGTATTATCACATTCTATAGGTATGCTTTTAGGTGCAATTCATTAGCTAGCATTAACAGTTTATATAGGCAAAGCATTGTTAATAACTTTGCAGTACTTGTCTATGTGCCCTTTTCTAGAACATTTAAAATAAATCAACTCACATGGCAACAGTTTTTTTTTTTTCTTGTTTGCAAGTAAAGAAACATACAGATGTGAAGGCTTTTTATTAGCTTCCTGGTATATGCAAATCTAGGTTAGGATTTGCAAGTTTTGTTAACAATGAATGTTTGACTAAAACACCTACCTGTTTAGAAGACTTAGGTTCACCCTGCAAAATCCATTTTCTTAAATTATTAAGGAGTGCCCTTTTAAAATATTCTACTGCCAAGTTTTCTAAAATTTACCTACATTGTTTTTTATAAAGTTCAAGCCACATATTTCAAATGCTCATTAAATCCACCATTACTGACCTTACAGGTCTGTCCATGCAAATTGTTCATTGGTGAAATTTAAGGGACAGTGAAGTTCCAGCCTTGCCAAAATTTGCCATTTCAGTTTCTGGTTGTTGTGGGCATCAAAGTTTTCGAAGTCCATATATGCCCTAAGCAAATTTCCAGTTAATTCTGGCTGAGTCACTTTGGGGTCACACTTGTAAAGGTGCATACTTTTCAAAGTTCACTGGGTGGGTCTTCTCATCCTTTTCCTTGCTTAGCTAGTTTAGATGACCACTGGTGTTTGAATTCCAAGTGAGGGCTGCTGGTTCATAGCTATGAAATTGTGTTGTTATAAGCTAAACAGGTGCTGGTTAGTAGCTGCACATTTCTCATGGATGGCTGTAGTTAAGCTCATTAAAGCCTTATCGGTATTTTCTAAGGTTTATATGATTTTTTTTTTCATTTTGCATTGGATTCAGCAGTTGCAGTTCAGTATATAGGTTTTGTTCTTACTAACTGAAAACAAGTGACGAAACAATGTTTTTCCACTGCCACAAGGATTTTTGTCTAGATCACTTTTCTCTCTTTGGGCACAGGGTGTTTACCTGCTCATCATAGCAACACTTTACCTACAGTGAAGGTCTTTTCAATTAGTGCAAGTCCTTATGTGGATATGAAGTTTTAGGTAGACTCCGCATTTATTAACTCAGCATATAATAATTTTCTCACGCAATTTCTCACACCAGCTGAGAAGAACCAAACTTCTTGAACTGTACATGTTTTTTTTCATGAAGTCCACATTTAATTTTATGGTGAGATAAAGAATTCAGGTAGAGTGCTGTTTAGTAGTTTATGATTTACATTTTTAGAAGAAACTCTTTTCTGTCCACCTTAGACCACTCTGGAGTATGCTGCAGTCTTCACAAAAAAAACAATTATTAGCAGGACGTTTTTCAGTTTAATCATGTTTATTTGCAAATAAAAAAAAAAAACTATTCAGTTTTTGTTAAGTAAAATAAGGGGTAAGGCACCAAAATGAGTGCTTAATCATAGTCTTTCCAAATTCCAAAGCATAACTCACAAAACTTCCAACCTTGTTATTGATTCCAACAAGTTTTTCCAACAGTTCAATAAAACAGTTCTACAGACATGAACATAGAGGGCATTTTTTCTCCTCTCTTATGGCTTCAGGGATATGCTTTTGGACTCTGGTCACCAGGGGCATCATTTAACTTGCCTTGTTGTTTCCTGGAGACCTGTTCTGGCCTTCTCTCTTCACTCAGGTCAGGCAGTCTATGTCTTAAGAGGGTAATGAGCCTAAAAGCTCACTTTCTATAGCTGATTACCATTGCCTTCATGCCTTGTTCCTATTTGTCTTTCCGTCTTAGCCTTACAGACTCAATGCTATCTGAGCTTAGCAGCCTTAGCAACCTCCACTGTGGCAAACAGAGCAAATAAAACATTGATTGTGGATGTTCATTTATGAGTGCTCAATAACATTATTGTTGTCACAGCAATGGCAGTTATGGTATAGATCGCAGCCGCTTCATTCACTTGTGAGACAAAGATGCACAGATATTGTATGAACTACATAAACATGTATAAGGGGAGTAAGATGTGTTACAGAAAGAAATGAGGCTAGCCTATGTAGAAAGGTACAGAGGGCCATAAATGATCAGTAATATAGAGTACAGTGAATGGAAGCAACTGTGAAGTACATGCCAGTAAGAGAGAGAGTATCCAGGGCAGGTTTTAAGTAATATCACACTTTCAGTCCTGTTCAGCTGTAGATATCTGAATTTATTTGGAAAGTTATTCCAAGCCTTTGTAACAGAAACAGATTAGTGGGCATCACCAAATTTGTTTTTGCTCTGTGGCACATTAACAAACCTACCAATGAAAGGCCTGATTTCACAATGACTAGTCCTTCACTTCTTGTCATAATTTGATAGAGCAGATACATCTGAAGACTATAGGAGTTTATGGGTGAATTTTACCTGCAGTAGAGACAACTAATGATTCAATTCTAGCCAGTGAAAACATATTGATATGTCAGGATGGGTCACAGCATGGTAACCTGCTGTAAACAGTGACACTCTTGTGCTGGTTTGTTCAAATTCACATTGAAAGAATGAGACAACACGTGAGAAGTATAAGAGAGATTGAAGCAAGTATGCATTAGCTGTAGACAGCCTACCAATTTGCATGAGAAATGTTTTCACTCTGTATAATCTATCAAATGCAAAGGACAGTTGTACATTATATATTTCTATAAATTAGTCTATTAAAGCATGATGAAGGAATAGGGCAAGAAACATATATGACATGTATGAGCATTGAAGGAAAGCAGTTCCATTCACAAGCTGAATTATTTCTGAAGTCATTTTCTATTAATATACAATAGTGAGTATAACCTAGTATTTTACCCTTTATCATCCATAAACCTCTGCATGGAGGGGTCAAGGCTCTGATGTGTACAATGCTGAAATGTCAGTTTACTCATTATTAAGAAGTGCTGTCCTTGATAGTTAGTGAAGCATTGCCAATGACGTGATGTGGGTTCCAGCCCTGACTCCTGGGCAGTATGGTGCCGATTAGCTTAAGGAAAAAGCTATGAGGAAGGAGCCTTTAGGTCTTTATTAAAATCCCAGGTCAGAGGCAGTCTGTTATGCTATTATACCTGTAATGAAAAAGTAACAGCACAGTGCTTGACCGGTTATATGTTATTTAGCACATTTTGGAAACTTCGCGTGATTTAAATACCTAGGGTTTTAGGGGCAGATGCATCCACACTATATAGATTTCACTGAGTTAGACTTAAATGTTAAATGCACATGATAGGTGTCTAGATCCATGCTTATGAGGATGATTTTGCTAAGGGTAGAAAATCTGATTCATACCATTTTAAAAACTATTTTAAGAGTAATAATTACTGAAAGGCTGATTTTCTTCTTACAACTTCTGAAATTGGTTTAGGTGCTATAATTGAAATGTAAAGCATCAAACAGTACAAAGTGACAGTCAAATATGGGCAGCCCATTAATGTTAACAGAAAACCAAGTATATCAGAGAAAGTAATATATTTTACCAGTCTCTCTATCTTATTACTTGCACTCATAGAGTATAGTTCTGAAGCTGTATAACTTCACAATAGGAAATACCTGTATGTGCAAATCCAGGCACTTCCTTTTCCTTGAGTTGTCATAAGTAAATATTCAACTGTGTGGGTGCAGATGGCTTCCCACTCTAAAAAAAATTGTATTGCTTATGTAAACATAATTTACATTGAAAGATGTTTTGTTGCAGTTACATATTTGCTTGTCAGAACATTTAGATTACTGTTAATCAGGCTTCTTTGATAATATACGTATAGCCTTCTGAGCTAAAGAGAGTAAACCTGTAGATTCACAGCTCATTTTTCCCAAAAGTGAACCACAGACTTATTAATTCCTTTACCAGTGGCATTTGTTATCACCATGTTTGGATACTGGGGATGTTACACAGAGTCTGTCCCTTTCTTTAAGTTTCTTTAAGTTTCATAGCCCTCCTCTACTTTCTTAATCCATCATAAGCTATTGTTTTTATTTTTCTGCAGATGCTGGAAAGGATACATTTTACCTATTGGCTGAAATGTCAGTTTACTCATGAAGCAGATATTCCAGAAATGGGTGGCAAATAAGTTTTCTCAATGAAATCCAGTTTCTTAAGAATCTAATTATTCAATTCCATTCTAGATGCTCAGATTCTAACAAATGGTAGATTGCGTGATTCCTTAAAACTTCTTGTATTAGAGGTACCATGGAATTTATGCAAATGACCCCTTAAGGACATAGTTTCATAGTTTCATAGTATAGTACTAGGCTATCTGCCCTGGGGCATTTGTAAGCCTAGCCACAGTGATGTGGCTTTTGCCACCCCATGAAATGATACAAAAATGTACAGAATAAATTTAGAATACTGTGCCTCTGTCTAGTAGTGACACAATGAAGGTCCCCTTATATAATAGAATTAGTTTACTGTGCCCCTGTCTAGCAATGACACAGATGTGACCCCCGGGGTAAACTTACGATCTCCCATCCATTCATCAAGATTTCTCTTGAAGAGAGTCAGTGAGGGGCTCTGCCTAATACGAACTGGGATCTTGTTCCAAAGCATGGGAAGCCACTGGGTTATGAATCTATCCCTCCAGCATGTCCTATTCATACTTGTGTCGAGGTTTAAGTCTTTAGCTCTCGTGGTCCTGATGGACTTGGTTTTTCAGATCCTGATTGGGCATGGCCTTGTACGTCAGGCAGAGATCATCTTTGAGCAGGCGGTATGCTACTGAATAGAGCTGAAGTTTCTTTAGTCTGGCAGAATAAGTCATTTGTTGGAGACCCTTGATCCTCTTGGTGAGGTACTTTTGTGGTCTCTCCAGTTGCTGCAAATGCCGGGTGAGGTACATACCAAATGGGGCATTGTACTCAATCATGGGTCTGATGAGGGAGGAATATAGGGGTACAATGACATCCTTGGATCTGGATGTGAATCCCTTCATGATGAGGTGTGCAAGGTAGAATGTTTTTCTAACCACTTTGGCAACGTGGGTATCAAATGAGAGGTCGCTGTCGACTTGGGTCCCTAGGTCTCTGATTACTTTTTCCGTACTCAGTGGGTTGCTGTCTATGTGATAATTTGTGGGTACTTTGTTTTTCCCAAAGGGGATGACTATACATTTTTTGGCATTTAGTTTAAGGCCGTGACTCCGGCACCAGTTGTCCGTTTCTGTGAGGCCTTTTTGTAGGATGTGTGTGTCTGCTGGTGTATCGACTATGGCGCCTAGTTTGCAGTTATCTGCGAACTTTGTCAGCCACAACCCTCCCGTGTTTGCTTTAACATCTGAGAAATAAATGCCGAACAAGAGGGGTCCCAGGACAGATCCCTGTGGGACACCACTTGTGACTGGCTTTGAGTCTGACATTGCTCCAGCGATTTTAACTTTATGGGTACTGTCCTTTAGCCAGTTTGCAACCCATCTAGTGACATAAGGGTTTACTTTTAAGCTGTTGAGCTTATCTATGATGCCTGAGTGGGGTATTGTGTCGAAGGCCTTAGCCAAGTCCAGGTATGCTGTATGGACTGCTTTGCCCTCGTCAATGGCTCTAGTGACTGTTTCAAAAAAGTCAACCAGGTTTAAAAGGCAGGATCTGCCCTTTACAAAGCCGAACTGGGTGGGGTCAAGTGTCTGTAGGTCCCCTATGTCTCTGTTTATGAGTTCCATAATGATTCTTTCCATAGCTTTGTAGACCAGGCTGGTTAAGCTTATGGGGCAGTAGTTTCCAGGGTCTGTAGAGGCACCCCCCCCCCTTGTGGAGTGGCACCACTGTTGCTGTACGCCAGTGTTCAGGTACATATCCCGAAGTAAGGCTAAGGTTAAATAGCATTTTTATGTGTGGGTTTAGCTCCTCTTGGAGTTCACGTAGCACGCAACCCGGGATACCATCAAGTCCCATTGATGCTGTGTTTTTTGCTTTGTTTAGGGCGGTTCTCACTTGGACATCTGAGATGACAGGGAGATTACATTCAGCTGGGATAAGTATTTCTTCTTTTGGGGGTGAAGGAGGGGAGAAATTTGCACTGAACCTGTCAGCCAGAATGTTGGCAATATCTGTGGGTTCAGTGTATTTTTTATTGTTGTGAACCAACTCTGAGCATATCTGAGGGTTTCCTTGGAGGTTTCTAACTTAGCTGAAGAAGGCTTTGTGATTATCTTTAGTATCCTTAGCGATTTTTCTCTCAAAGTTGGCCTTGGATGTTTTATGAGAGAACGTAGTTTTCTGCTAATGTTGATCAGAGATGTCTTCCCTTCATGGGATTTTGCTCTGACATGCAGTAGCTTCCTTCTTTTGTTATACAATTTGTTTATGGCTGAGGTCCACCAGACAGGACGCTTACCTTTGGTGGAGAGGGACTTGGATTTGTTTGGGATTGCATGATCCATGCATTCTTGGAGATGTCCATAGAAAGCATTTGTGAAGGATTCGGCATTGTGGGATGTGGTATCCACTGGCACAGTGGGCTTAAAGGATACCATCTCAGTCTTAAGAAGAGTGAAGTCTGCTTTTGAGAAGTTTTTCACTGTGGTCTTTTGTGCTGGGGTGGAGGTGGGATATGTATATCCAGGGTGATTAGTTTGTGGTCAGATCTCACTAGTGAGGGGTATACTTCCGGTGTGGAGCATTTTGTCCCCATGTTTGTGATGATCAGGTCTAGTATATTATCTCCCCTAGTGGGAGAGGTGACTAACTGTTCCAGTGCATTTGAATTTATGAATTCCAGGAACCTTTGGGCTAGGGTATTAGGGCTAGAATAATGTACCCAATCTATGTTTGGGTAGTTGAAGTCTCCCAGTATGACGGTATTTTGTGATGCATTCATATCCTCCAATGTCTTCAGGAAGGCTGAGTGGAGTTCTTGAGATTGGGAGGGTGGTCTGTAACATGCTACCAGTTGTATAGCAGTTTTGCCTATGGTTAGTTGCACCTGTATGGTCTCTGATGCTTCATGTGTTGCTACTAACCTGGAGGTGTGGGTGTCCTTGATGAATATGGACACTCCCCCTCCCTTTGTGGTTTGGCCCAGGTTTTGGGGCCGAAAAGCATGATACGAGGTATAGCCTGGTAGCACTGGGGTGCTCTCAGGAGCCTTGAACCAGGTTTCAGTTACTGCACAGACGTCGATGTTATCCATGCTGAGGAATGCATCAAGTGCCTGCATCTTGAGATTTAGACTTCTGGCGTTGAGCAGCATTACCCTTAGTTTTTTTCCATTATTGCTTTCTAAGGAGGTGGGTTTGTCTTTTGAGCCTTGCCTAAAAAAGGCACTATGGGAGTGGCAAGAGCCTTAGCCAATATCCGGAAGCCCAGTGGTGACAGGTGTAAGCCATCCCTTGCGAAGCAGCGTGGCTTGTCCAACATGTCCAACACATCAGGTGTTTCAGCTATATGGCAGTTCTGAATGCCCATGATGTATTTCCTTTTAAGTCTGTTATGGACAAATTCAGGCCAGTAAAGCCAAAGCCCACTAGCTGGGGACATGAATGTTTCAGTCTTATTATGGCCTTATCAGCACAGCATAACTGGACTGTTTGGCTAACATTTGGAAACAAAAGGTTGTCGTACCCAGCTGATGTCCATAACCATTAGGGTGTCTGCAAAATATCCTAACTAACAAACTAAAACAATGAGTAACAAGGTCACACAGAAAAAGACAGTCAGCAAAAACCAAAAGAAAAACCCAGCCACGCTTGATTTTCCACTGTCTGATACCTTAACACCTTTTTTGTATTAGAGGTAACATGGGATATATGCAAAAGAGGCCCTAAGAAGGATGAAACATGCATGTCCACAGCTACTGGGTTTTGACTTTATTGGCCTGAATTTGTAAAAATCATTAAGTAAACTTTTTTTTTAATGACAGCATTGGGGGGGGGCTGCAGCCCAGCAGTCCAATGCCACAAGTAACCCCATCTATATCTATATCTATATCTATATCTATATCTATCTATCTATCTATCTATCTATCTATCTATCTATCTATCTGTCTATCTATATGTGTATATGTTCATAAATTTATACAGTGCATGTATACATGTAAGTGTGTCTGATTTTGTGTGTATCTACTATTGTCATCCGTGAATATATTGAAATGCTTAATGCAAGGACACTTAAGTTAACAAAAACATGTTTATATACTACAGTGCATGCTCCAAGATTAATGCCTGGAACATGCAAGAAAATGTACAGTGTATTTTGCGAGAGGGTAAGCCCTCCTGCACCTTCATATGCCCCCCACATCCCTTGCTAATTATATATGCTAACTTGAAGATCACATGATCCTCATGGAAAGGCCATATTCCACTACCCTGGGAACTGTTGGTCTCAAGCAATTGTTGCCCATCTGTATATGTTGATAAATGTGTGTCAACAATACACAGGTTGATAACATTAAAATTTGATTTACTCCCGGACACCCATGTTAATATATATATAGAAATAGAAAGAGAATAATCATTTCAATATCTAGATTGGAGAAAACATTGACCTATTCAAAAATAATGGTTATTTTACCAATAAGATGTCTTGAGGAATCAAAAAAATGTAATTTGAGACATGGTGTATGACATTTATACTTAAGTTGTATAAATTATTCCAAAACTTGTAAAGTGTCAAAATAATTTTGGATCATTTTAGTGCATCTAAACTGTTTTTCCCTTCACATAAAATAAATCTGTTATCTGTATAACATAGTATATTAGAAATAAATTTAACACATCAGTAAAACATTCATGAATATCATAAAAACAGGTCACAAAATCTTGTGGTCTGCAGAATTAATTAATAGGAAAAGAGCCTACAGAATCAACTTTAGTGATACAATTTCTTTTACTAAAAATAAATCTGCTGCAGTGTATCATAACCAAATTCTGTTTTTTGAGTTGATAGGGTACCCTTCTATGAAACCATATATCAAAATTTGTAGCAAGCTCAATGAAGATACCCAAATATTGCATCTGCTTTATAGATCCAAGCTGTCAAGTTTGCATATTCGGCAGAATATCATATCTAAACTCATAATGAAAATTACCCAGTAGTTTTTTTGTATTTCAAGAAGCAGCATTAATTGAGCAGCTAATATTTCGAGATAATTTAGAAAAGGAAAAGCATATTGCAGTAAGTCCATAATTCTGAATATCGCCTGTATTACCCTTCTTAAACATAGGTAATAATGGAGAAACTTTCCATTGAAAGGGAAAACATTACATAAAATAGAGAACAGCTGAATAAATTCATAATGGGAAAACTAATATAATCCATCTTGAAATACAATAGGATGAATACTGAAAATAGCAGAATCAACTTGTATTCCAGAAAGCAAGGTAAATGAAAAGTCAGCAGACCATTTCTTATTAAGATTTACTTCATGACTGTCCTTTGAACATTTATCAAAATCTTCACTAAACGCATTAGCTTTCTCATGTATATTATCAATAGTTCTCTACTGTCCTTTGGATAACTGATGAGTAAAGCATTTTCCTGTTATCAGTTGTCATTAATATTTTCAAGTTTCAGATGACTTGTTACTACAGGCTATTTTTTTAGCTACAATCTCTTGTTTTTCATGTAATTCCTACACAATATTAACTATTCACAGTTTTCATTGGATATATTTTGATTATAGTTTTGACAGTCTATATTTGTGTTTTTTTTTAGTCACTATATAATCTTTGCAGGAAATACTGCTTTTAGATTTCAGCTGCAAATAAATGTATAGAAGTATGAATTAATTTATTATGAATGAGGAATTATATGTAAGTATTTGTAATTTCTCATTAACATTCTGAAAAAGATAGAAATTATTCCATCTGGGTATCTGGTTAAGATGGGACTGCAACAGCAGCCTGATTTTTTGCTTCTCTCCCAACAGTGAACCTAAACTAATTTCTCAAATATTATCCTGAATTGCTTTGTGTGATATAAATACAAAGCTACCTCTATGGGAAAAACTACACAATCCATGTCAAAGTTGTGACTAAGAGGGAAAAGACATCAAGACATCAAGACTTGTAAGAAGACATCACCAAGTGATATCTCACCAGGTCTGACCCAGGATTACTGTAAATCACAGAAATGGAAGGGCTACAAGACCACACACCTGTTGATTCACTTGATTTAATTATACAGGAGCTTCAGAAGAGTAGTGCTTCTCTATCAAGCTATGTACAGAAATCAGACAGGAGGATCACATATATTGAAGAAAGTCTGTATATGTATTCCAATCACTTTTATGACATTGGCAATATCACCTTACTAACATGAGAACTAGGATGGATGTGACTGAAGCTAGAATGGAAGATTTTGAGGATAGAGACTCTCATAATAATGTTCAGATGTAAGGTGTGCACAAGACTGAAGAGATGAGAGACTGTATGGGATATATTACTAAGAAACTTTCAGAATGGGCAGGAGCAATGGTAGCAGAGATTTGGACTGAGAGGGATCGCTGGGTGTCTTTGCCCTGGGTATTGATAGCAAGAATGCCTCATCCTTTTACTATAAGATTCATCACAGGTTCTATACTTTCAGTCCAGTGGACCACTGAGGAGCCTAGACCAAATTTTATGATACTCCCAGGCACTGTCTGCTTAAGTGACTAGCTCAGTGTAACACAGTAGACACATGAAGGTTGAGGAAAACAAACTCTGCACCTCAGAAAGAACAGATGACAGCCTTAATCCTCTGTGACATCTGTCAGACCACATATTCCTTAAAAGAGATGTTTAATTCCCTTTTGTGGATTCCCTGCAAGAGTCTTCTCTTTCAATGGGGCTCATACTTTTTTTTGATTAAGGCTATGATCCTAAAATGTAGAAGCGCTGTCCTTCATTTTCTCTGGCTATAAAGCTTTGATTGTTACACTCAGAACTGTCTTTTTTTCTGTTGACTTTCTTGTAGTTTCTTCTCCAGAAGAAGTAGTGGCAATAGTTAAAAAAGAAACTGGACCATACCCATATTCCAATCACTATCACTGCAGATAGGACAGCCCTTTAAATAAGGAAATGGTTCATTCCTCTAGCTATTTAGTGGATCCATTTCCGCTCTTTAGAAAGTGCATGCAACAGAGACAGTATATAGTTGTCAAAGGCAAGAAGACTGTGCTGTTAGGAGATGGTCAACTCTTTTCTCTCCTCTTAATATTGAATTTAAGTAGGCTTTGATAAGCAGTGACTAAACTGACAGTGATTGTGAGATGGGCACATATTTAGTGTAACCAAAGGTTTACATTGGTCTGACCATATTGTAGCTCTGAGGTCCCTTATGGCAGAAGAACTGCGTTATTAGACCATGGCAAGTACTAGGAAGTGAGTTGCATTTGGGTCTAGGAAGGCCTAAAAGAAGGCCACACTCTGGAACATGCCTCAATTACCGGATATTTATGTAAAGGAGTTTTGTCTGCTTGTTAAGGCAAGGTTGAAAAGTGTGACTTCTAAGTGTTTTGTCCGTAGTATATGTATAAACATATGCAAAAAAAGCAAAAATCACAGCATTAAATAATGGGACCTCTGTATAAAATATGAGTTTATTTTCTAACGGTGTCTGTATGGCTGGTTAGATGATATTCTAGGATTGCTAATTATCTAGCATTTTAGACTCTTCTTGTTTTTGACAATTGAAGCTCCAGGAACTTTTTCTTTCAAGGGTAGAGCCAATGAGAAATGAGTTCCTGGTACTTTTCAAAAGCAGAGTAAGCACATGGTGCCCAGTACTCAACTAGATATGGAATGTCTTGGGCTCATTTTGTGTGGTACAAGTGTTCTTGAGCTAGTACAAGTGTTTCAGAGATATGGGTTTACCAGTGTTCACAGGAGATACAGGTGCTCTTCAGCAGAAGATACGGGTTTAAATGTATGTGTGCTGTTTCACTCGTATACCAAGATATGGGTTTAAGTGTATCTTCAGGCTTAATTTCACCTCACAGCAAGTGAGAGGTGTGCAGGTCTGTGAGTGAATGTGTGTGTGAATGCATGTACATGCATATCTGTGTGCGTGTCCATGTGCATGTGCACTTATAAATCTTGATCTGCTTGAACTCCTAGTCTGAATAAACATTAGAAGTCTCCCTTACTCGTACAACTGAAGGAAGTTAGTTCTGTGATCAAACAGTTGTGTGCATACCTATTAACCTAAACCTGCCTGAACTCCTAGTTTGAATGAACACAAGAAGTTCCCTGTGCTTATTTAAATGAAGGAAGTTAGTGCTGTTATCAAACAGTAAGTCACTAAGGATTACAGGCAGTCATATAACCTGACTGTGCTCCCAGATCACCTATGAAAAGAGATACATTTTCCATTGAGTTTACCTAGTTAACAAATTGGTAAAATAAAATAGTATTTAAAATATGTCCTCTTTTGTGCCTTTGCTCCAACTCATTATTTTTGGCTTTGCCCAGAATTCTTGAGCAAATAAGTCGAGAGGTATTTTGATCTTTTCCTTGTAAAACTTATGGTTTTCTGGCAAATTATTGCAGATTACAGTCACTAAGTAATGACAGGCATGTGAAATTCAGACTTTCTATCCTTCAAAAAAATGCTGGGTCAAATAATAAAAAAGAAACACACACACACACACACACACACACACACACACACACACACACACACACACACACACACACACACACTCACAGAAGCCATCTGCTCAGACATTGCTAAAATTATAGAAGTGAAGGGAAAATATTAGCTCTGTTTTGGGACTCAAGCCCAGGGCCTGCAGCCATTCTGAGGGGAGGGGATCCTAGCTGAGGAACACAAAACCACATGTCCCAAACTCTTGTTGACCCAGTGGCAGTGACACAAGTGTGGTATGCTAAAGGACTTTGGTTTGAGCCCTAAATACAATCTATCATTTTCTTTTCACTTCTGCAGTTACAGACAATTTGTACTAGTGCAAAGCTTGTTATTTTGTCAGTTTTCTGGGTAAATAAGAGAAATATTTAAGTTTTTCTCCTGATTCAGGGTTTTTGTTTCTGAATATTTTTAAATGTTTATTGAATTATCATATAAGACATAGGCAAACATACATATATATATATATATATATATACATATATATAAAACAAAACATGTTAACATGTTCACTAGTTGAGAGGGCACAGGATAGTTGCAATAGAATGCACTGTATGGTTCTGACTGTATCAAGCTGAGATAGATTTCTGGTCAATTATTTATGAACATATTCATCCACTTCATCACAAACAAATATCTGAGGTGTACAGTCATACAAGCGATTGTAGCGTGTTTGTGTGTGTGTGTCTGTGTGTGTGTGTGTGTGTGTGTGTGTGTGTGTGTGTGTGCTCTTCACACGCATGCAATCAGAGATGGCATAGTTCCCAACAATCCTTGATTTTTCCCTCATATTTGAATTATTTTCCTCATAAAATTTTGACTTTCTGGTAAAGTGTTGTAGGTTGCAGTCACTAAAGAATGACAAATTTGAGTTTCAGAGTTCATAGAAGACCAGTAGTTAAAATTTGTTCAGATTTTTTGGGATGTTTGCTTCTGATTCTTGAGCTAAGAAATTGAGATGGCATGGGAGGGGGTCTAACAAGTTCACTGTATTGTTCCCAAACAGTGAGCTGAAATACACTCTTAGGTCATTAGTCATGCATTTGTTCATTCATTTGATTGCAAGCAAACATCTGATGTGTGCACAGTTATATAATGGGCTGTAACTAAAGGTCACATCTGTTTGTGTACATAAACACTTGGCTCTTGCATCCCAAAGAAGTTATAGGGTAAAGGAAGGAAGTGACTGCTGTAAACAAGAGCATCATCATATGAATCATGTTTTTGTTTTTGGGTATTATCCTTGGTTCCTTGTTTTGCTGACTGTTGAAATCATGTTTATTATATGGTTGTGAATGAAATGGACATCATAAAGTCTATGAGTTTAAATGTTTTCGCAGGAAAACAGTTGTAAAATTCACTTTGTCTGGGCTACAGTAGTTTGTCTGCCACTTAGTGCAGATGGCCAAGGCTCTGAGCTGTTAATGAGCTGCTTCCTGAAGTGCAGGGCTTGATTCCCTGGCTATCCCAGTCTATTATTAAATGTTTTGCACATTTATCTTTTAAATTCCTGCACCTTTAACATATCCCCTAATTGGTGCATTACAATATGCTATTTGGCAATGAACCCCACCATGTCTTTTATAGTTTAATGGGTTGTCAGATGCATTTTCGATAAATGTGAGTGTCAAGGGAAGAGAAGTTCACTGTTGTTCATGTTAATTATGTTTTCAAAGTGAGACCTTTTTTTGGTTTGTTTAGCAAATGGCTGTAAATGTGTTTGCTTTGAAATTTGAAATAAAAGTGTTAAATTAAGTCAAAACCTCTGTGATCTTTGTAAAGGTAAAAAGATAATAGTACACACGCTGACATTGATAGGCTTGAACAGTGTTTTATGGTAATTGAACAGTGTTTTATAGAGCTTCAAAAAAGTTGCTCAAGGTGAAATTGCTTGAATGTCAGTGGCAAATAACCACAGATAAGAGTGATGATTGCTAGTCCATAAGTATAACTTTAGTAATAAAACAGATATCCACTTTTGATGAATGTTTATTGTAGATAAGTTAAGCGCTTTCATCCACACTTATTAAATTGACATCATCAAAACTTACAACCAAATGCACCAGCTATTTAAATACAGGATTTTAAAACTTTAAAATAATCACATGATCAATCAGCAATTAGTAGTAATTAGATTAAGGTTTTGGTAAAAATTACTGTAAAAATCTCACATAATATTCAGAGATCATGCAACCCATAAAATAAATGAATCATTAAGAAGAAAACTTAACTTTTTAAAAAAAATATATGCTCAAAAACCATATAAAAATATGTATAAGAATGAGTATGCATAAAATTATAACTTAGCAGCTTGTAACTTCAATATGCTGCTTAAAGAGATAGCATCATTCATACCAGGTAGTGAACTAGCATTTAGTCTAATTTGCTATAATAGTTCCCTGTATTCACGTTTATATTCCCAGGGACCACCTATGGGATTCACTAGAACTTTTTCTAACACAAAAAAGTACATTTTGTTTTGTTATCATTGCACTTTAACTTCTACTTATATAGTGCATTGTTAATATTAGAATTCTTAATATCATAATTGTGTCCTATATTCTATTTTTCAATGTACATTCTGTCTTACTGACATAATATGCATGGCAAAAATCACAAAATACTAGGTGCAACACCCCTGTAGTATTACAATTGACACAATTGTTTATCCTAAACTCAATGCTACAAGTTTTAAGTTTATCATTTTGCCCCTCACATATATATTTGCATTGAAGGCACATACCACATTTTCTCATCCCTTTATTGGCTCTGTTTTCAATGTTAAGTTTGTCTCCTGCTTCCAATTTTTCTTTTAAATTCAAATGTTTTTTATAGATAAATCGTGGCTGATTCCGTAACTCATTTTTGCATATATCATCATATTCAATGCATTTCTAGTTATTTTTCAATATACACTTTACTTGGTTGCTTTCAACCCCATATTTGATAATCATAGTGAGTTTGTAATTATCTGAATCAATTTTGTTGATGTTTTAATTAAGTCCCATGTTCCCACCACTCTGATTTTAAAAATAAAGCATCACCTATAAGAGGAGAACATATATTTATTTTTATTTCCCCTTTGAATTACCTTTTTTCTAATTTTGTTTAGCATTCCCAAGGGATACCCTCTCTCAAGGAACTTGTAATCCAAATTATCACTTTCTATAAAAAATGATCATCCGTAGATGTTAATCTAGATGCATGTACCAACTGGCCTTTAACTAGGCCCCTGTTTTGGCATATTGGATGAGAACTAGTAAAATGTAAAAAATTGTCTGAGTAAGAATGTTTCCTACACAGTTTAGAGTCAAATTCACACCTCTCCAAATTCTTCACTATTGTAACATACAAATACTTAATGGATTCATAAGAAAAGGTATTTGTGAATCTCAGAAAATCAGTAGTGAAGTCTAAATAGCCCAAAAATTCATCTAACTACAACGTACTACCCTTCCAGATGACAAATATATCACCCAAAAGTCTCAAAATAATAATTATATATATATATATATATATATATATATATATATATATATATATTGAGTGTACCTAGATTTAAAAATGAAATTCTGCTCCCAGTGCCACAATACAACTTTTGAATAAAGTGGGGTACAAGCAACTCCCATAACTATACCTTTTATTTGCCTAAGATACTCTACTTCAAAGAAAATATAATTATTGAGCAAAATGACTTCCATAAAGTCATCTAGTACAATGGTCTCTAATAGCCAAACAATTAATTAATAGCAAGCATCTCTGAATGATTCAAGGCCAGTATCATGTGGAATCCATGAACATAAATCTACAACAACTGTTTCAAGTAAATGTTGTCAACAAAACAACTCATGCTTGATGTTGGCCAAAAATCCCAAGAATCTTTACGAATACAGGGTTATTTTTTTAGGAAATCGTTTAATTTTCCATCCACAAAAAACAGCCAAAGGGTATGTTTTTGAACTTGTAGCTGCCACAATGGGACACATAGGGGGATACTGTAAATCTTTATGTATGTTAGAGATGCCAAAAATGGTGGAAACTACTAGATAAATGACTCTTAGAAAATGATGCAACTTTTGGTCTATTATACTTTGTTCAATTAGATCTTGCAGTAATGCATCAGCTTTGTAATATGGTCTATTTACCTCATTTTTTGAAACCCTAATATACTGAATATCATCATTTAATATATTGTACATCTTAGCTGTGTAATCAATCACATTTCAAAATGGTCCCCTCACCCTCATCAAGCTTCATTGTCCTAATTTCTTTGTTATAAGTTAACTCCTTCAAAATATCTGATTATTCCTTCTTTAAGTTGTAGCTCATACCAAACTGACATTTATACAAATTTCTAATAGCCCTCATGCAGAATTTCTCAAATAACATAAGCTTAAAATTAAGCTTCCTAGTGTATAATTTTAAGTCGATCAAGAATTCACTTAAGTCAGTTTTAACCTTAAGTACAAACGTAAATCCTTTACTAAAAAGATCATGGTGCCTCAAATCAGTTTCTAAGTTACTGTAATTATATACATTAAACCCTTTCTGATCCCTTATTATGATATTGGCACTTTTGATGGGTTCTGCTGTTTTGATTTTAAGTAATTCAATGTCTATATTCATGTTGGAAAAAGAATCGACAAGTATGTCACATAAAACAGTCTCATCATTGTCACTTAAAAATGATGCCACCCCCTCTTTTTGTTCTTTTTGTTTTTTCCCTGAACATTGTGAGTATATATACTGTCTGGTACCTCCATTGAGAAAGGAACATTCATTCAGTCCTTTTGAGCTAATCTGTCAGATCAGCTTAAGGGCAGAAAATGCTCCCTGTCTAAAAAAATTGTTGTTAGTATTGAACATACTAGCATGTGCATCAAAATTATCTATCTCATTCATAACATTATTAAAATCTGAAGCCTCACTTGTAAAATTCTGATTATTCAAATACTGACTAGGTTTAGGGTAAACTATCCTCTTGAAATAATCCTCCTCATCTCTAAACATTTTGTTTAGTGTTCTCATTTTAATTTTGTCCAATACATTACATATGTGACCAAAAAACTTGTTGTATTCTCTAACTTTGACTACAAATAATAAATCTTTCCTTAACGAAGTATCCAAGTGATTAATCTTCTCTAGTGATTTAGCCATAACTTTATCATTGCATTGCACCAAATTTTCCACAATTTGAAACCCACAGTCATCAAAGGCAGAAACTAAATTCTGATACAACACTAGGTCATTTGATCCCATTTGGAATCTCCCAAACTCTCAGCCCTTTGGCACCCTTCTCTTTAATATACATTCTTTTAAATAAACATTGTCCAGTTGTAAAGATTTGTACCTAGTAAGCTTTTTTTTTTCAAATATGTCCAACTGTGCTTTGAATGAACTGCTCACAACAATGGGTGCCTCTGATCTGTTAAACACAATGTTTGTCTTGTTTAACCATGTAGAAAAGTCAAATTCAGTATTTTTTTCATTTGCATCATTCTCAACACATATTCATTTGTTAACATGAATTTAATACATCAGCTCTCATGACGCGAGGTCGCACAAGTGGCTCAGTATCTTTGGAAGACACCATTGCTGCGGGGGGAACTTTCAACTTAATACTACTTAATTCATCATTTGTTCCAGTTTCAAAAGTAGAAACATGATGTGCCTGCAAAAAACATCCAGTCTTGTCTTTATGCAAGTCAGCCACAACTGGAGTTAAAAGCTGAACCAGATGAATAAGACTGCAAGTAAGCTTTTCCAAAGATTGGGCTATACCAAAATTTGCAAGAGGTACAGTTTCTAAGTCACACGCTAGTTGATCATTATGCTCACTGCATATGAACAGTTCCAATTAGGACATAGTGTATCCTCCAAGTAAGAGTAACACAGAACAAAATGAATCTGGATAAAACCACACAGAGTGTAACATATAACCACAGATAAGCATAGTCACCACTAGTCCATACACAGAACTTCAGTAATAAAACAAGGATATCCACTTGTTGATGAACGAGCAACAATTTAATAGAGAAGTTAAGCACTTTCATCCACACTAATTTAATGGACTTCATCAGAACTTACAACCAAATGTAACAAGCATTTAAATACAGGATTTTAAAACTTTAAAATAATCATGTGACCAATTGGTAATTAGTAGCAATTAGATTAAGGGTTTGTTAAAAATTACCATAAAAATCTTATGTAATATTTAAAGATCATACAACCCACTTTTTTAAAAATATATATTTAAAAAACATATAAAAAATATGTTTATATAAGTATAACTATGTATAAAATTGTAACTTAGCAGCTTGTAACTTGTAACTTCAATACGCTGCTTAAAGAGAGTTCATTCATACTAGGTGGTAAACTAGCATTTAGTCTAATTTACCATAATAGTTTCCTGTATTCAAGTTTATATTCCCAGGAACCACTTTTATGATTCACTGAACTTTTTCTAGCACAAAAAAGTAAAATTTTTATTATCATTGCCCTTTAACATGCTTATATAGTGAGCTGTTAGTATTAGATTTATTGATATCATAATTGTGTTTATATATTCTTTATTTCAATGTAAACTAAATGTCAGTGCCAAACTAAAAAAAAATGAATGGCATAGAGCCAAATACTGTTTCCCACAGAAAATCATTGTCAGTGAGATTTCTAAGTGTGCACCAGCCATAATTCACTTGTTTTTGGAGATTTTTCCCTCCTTCTTTGAGTTGGTAAGACTGAAGAGTTGGTATATGTAAGTTGTGGAAGGGAGTGGAGGAGGGATGCCCCTGAAAAAAACAACTAAAATTATTTTTTTTCACCTTTCCGAATTTCAGGCATTTGTTTCATACTTTCAGCACATTGGCTTTCAGGAGGTCAGTGTTTCAAAGTAGATCTGTTTTATGGTAATTAAGGACAAATAGCTACGTAATGGGATATTGATATAGCTGGAAGAACCCTTGTCCATTATCCTATTTAAGGCACCTTTTGACTATGATCCTGATCTGGTAACAGCCCTAGATAAAGGGTTCCATGCCCCCCACCATTGTATATTGCTCTGCCCTCCACCTCCCCCATGTCCTTCTCTTGTTTCTTCATAGGTTCATAGGTTCATAGGTAGGTACTAGGCTATCGGCCCTGGGGCATATACAAGCCCAGCCAAAACGGTAACCTGGCTTTTGCCACCCAAGAAAATTATTTTCCTGTAACACTGTTGAGCAGAGCCACAGAGGTGATTCCCGGGGTGAGTTTCCTATTTCCCATCCAATCATCAAGATTTTTCTTGAAGAGTGCTAATGAGGAGCTTTGTTTGATATAGATAGGTAGTTTATTCCAGAGTATGGGAAGTCTCTGGACAGGAATCTATCCCTGTTTATTGTGGTGACAAGGTTTAGGTCCCTAAAGCGTGTAGCTCAGAGGGATTGGAATTTCTTTAAGTGGAGCATATCCAACAGCTCTGGGTTTGACATAACTCTGTATGTTAGGCAGAGATCACCTCTGAGTAGGCGATATGTGACGGAGTAAAGCTGGAGTTTTTTGAGATGGTCTGCGTAGGGCATCTGTTTGAGGGTGGTAATCCTCTTTGTGAGGTATTTCTGTGGTCTTTCCAGTTGTTGTAGATGTCTTGTGAGGTACATACCAAAAGGGGCATTGTACTCTATAATGAGTCTAATGAGTGATGAGTAGAGGAGAACAATGACCTCTTTTTTTCTGGATGCGAAAACATTTGTGATGAGGTGTGCCACATAGAATGATTTCCTGACTACTGTGGTGATGTGACATCAGAAACTTGAAAACAACACAACCAGCTAGCATTCGTAAACACAAAAAGACAGTGAAACTTGCAGATGTTCTCCTTTTCCAAAACTTTATTCCGTAAGCGCTTTCGTAAGGACTAGTATCCAAACTTCCTCAGACAAAGTTACACAAGCAGTCAATGACTTATATATTTATACAATTAATAAATAAAACAATAAAACAATTATAATAAAAAACAATTGAATAATTAAATAAACAACTCAATTCCATTCCTCCTATGGACAACTATTTACTTTGTATTTCCATATATAATTCTTGATTTTATTACTAAATACCCAGACACTAAATTAGTGTCTTGAATTAATATAAAATACAAATGTATTAAGTAGAAAAAAAAAATATATATATATATATATATATATATATATATATATATATATATATATATATATATAAATATTTGTGGTATAATTAGGTATAATTGAATAAATGAAATACCTGCGGCTATGTTTTTTGTGTTACCCCCCCCCCCACACACACACACACAGACACGCACACACATGCACACTCTACCTATCTAGCTGTTTAAGTTTCAAAATGCATTTAATGGAAGCATATTCATTAAGGCCAGGGTGTGTGTGTGCAAAAGTTCTAATTTGCCACAACAATTCCTTTTCTTCTATCCTTAATGCCCATGGCCCTCCTCTTTTGTTATATAGTTCCTGGTGCACAATGGCAAACAAACATTTGTGAGTGGGATGTTGCAATGTGTGCCTAGCCAAAGCATTTATGGTGGTACCTTTACTTATGATACGCATGCTTGTATATACGTTGGCGCACTGTCCTTTCTGTCTTTGACAAGAAGCTATTAAAATACCGGAAGCTACAGTTGGAAATTAGTTACCTGCAACAACCAAACACAGAATAATTAATCCTGAACTTAACTCATCCATGTCCACTTCTTTGATTCTTTCAGGCTTCCTCAGTCATCTGAAGCAGCAGAAGTAGTCCTCACTGCTTCACACAGCAGCCCAATCATCGTCCTCCAAAGAGGCATTTCTGCTGCCTATGAAACAGGTTATGATATGTAATAACAGAACAGCCTGCCAAGTAATCAGAGTGCTGATTTCTTTACAGGATGCATAACTCTGTGAATGTGCAGTTGCATGCACAAAGTTCTGAGTCCCTGAAATCGGAATGATTACTTTTCTTTTTTAAGTAAACAATATAACATTAATGACTAAGTAAATAAATTAAATAAATAAATAAATAAATCAAGCATTTGGGGCTATATTTTATTTGCAGGCCCACAGTCCAGTAGCCAATACCATGAGGCACTTATAGGTAGGGGTAACAAGATGTTAGGCAGCCAATTAACAAAGGCAGTTAAGGATTTTTTTATGAATAACAGTCTAGATATTGGTTTAAGCAGATCATACAATCCTGTAAAGAAAGGACATTGCCTGTTACTCAATGTAATATAAAAGACTAAATTTGTGAGTTTGAAATTCTATTGAGAAATGGTGACTATGGTAGGTGTGTTACTAAAACTTGTCATAACAACATGAATTCTCTAACTAAATTCCACTGCTAAAATGGATACCACAAGCAGAGAGGTAATAAGATAAGTGAGGGCATACCAATATGCATTAAAGAAGAGATTGGATTACTTCTGCTGGCATACACACTGAATTTGGCAGTGAATTAATTGCTGTACTATGCAGTTAGGTTAAGATTCTTATATGACCACTATCTTTTACACACTGCCAAATAACATTCATCCTGATAATGCAGAAATTTGTGAGTGAGATTTGGAATTAACTTGATATGGACTAATTGTTTACTGTTGATGACCTTAATGATACATCTATTAAATGGTCTGTTATGGAGGCACATGGGAACATCTTGGATAATTTGATAGAAGAATACTCTCTTGTGGGCTATAATCAAATTGTTATTTTTGCCACTCAGGGGAAAGAATACATTGGGCATGATACCTCATAGAACCTTAGATGTGGTTACTCATTGCTTACCTGTCCCCAAGATAAGAAAAGGCTGAGAAGTTAAGAAACTGATCATTGTGGTGTGGAATGGAAATACAGTTTGAGTTTAGAGCCACACAACTGTGTAATATGTGACTGTGGACATTCTATCAGGGTAACTATAACCTAATAGAACGTGAGATAACTAATGGGAATAACGAGCCAAAAGTAGGAAGAAACAATGAGTAGGATAAGCATCTCTGACAAAAGCAATATCTTTTATGATTTTATAGATTGCTTAGTAATAAGATTTAATCCATTTGAAACCAGGCTAGCTAACAATAATGACAAAAAATATCTTTCTTCACTGGTGATCTCCTCCCTTTTATGACAATAAAAAGCACCTGTGGCTAATGGAAGTTTCCACAACTTAAATCCAAACAAAAACTTAAAGAACAATCTAGATCTTGGAAAACATCTGTTTGGAAATAGAAGGCAAGTTACGAAGAAAGATTAGCTGAGTACAAGGGACAGTTACAAAGTATTTTCAAGTATATGTGCCAGTTTAAAGGAGAAAATCACAGATTATATGAGAATAATATATATGGTGACAAAACTTCTTAATTTAGACAACTGCCTCATAAATAATGCATCTTTGACTGATGATGTGGGTGGTGGTGCTTACTCCTGAAAAGTATTCTTTTGGAAGTAGTTGAGATGACACTGAAAGCCATCAAATGTAATGCTGCAGCAGGTCTAGATGAATACATTGGATGCTTCCTCTCTAAAACGTACAAGAAATAGTTAGGTGTTATAGCTTATCTTTTTAAACACACCTTGGGTAATGGCTATGTACCTAACATGTGGAAAATACATAGTTATGCCAATTCCAAAAGGTATTAAAAAGTACTGCCAGAAGCTATCACCAAATCAGTCTGACACATATCCACAGCAAGGTACATAAAAGATCAATTGTGTCCCCAGTTCCTACTAATACAAGATATTTGATGTTATGCAGAATGGATTCAACACTGGAAGATCATGTTAAAGTAATCTCGCTGAGTTTTATTCCAATGTGGTGGATACCACTGAGAATAATGTTTCAACATATGTCATTTATTTAGACTTATCTAAAGCCTTTGATTCTGTGCCACATTGGAGAGTTCTCAAGATAATGAAAGTACTGAAAATTAACATTGTTATTACTATATGGGTTAGTATGTGCCTTGTGTGACAGAATCAGATATATTCAGATGAAGCAAATCTGAAAACTGGTGTACCTCAAGGTTTCATTTTGGGGACCTTTTTATTTAGTTTGATCATGTCCACAATTATTTTTAAAGATGTTTGGATGAGTAAATATGCTGACAATATTAAGACGGGGTCAGAGTGGTCAGGCATAGCAATGAGCAATGGACTCTACAAAAGTATCTACGTAGTACATATTAATGGCCAGCTTACAATGGAGTGGAATGTTATTTCCTGAAATGTGGCAGGTTACATTTTGGAAAAACTAACTATGGCTATGCATATGTAATAAGTCAGAAATTATTTCAGCTGTACCATCTGCCAAGGACCTTGGGTGACTATTGATAAAAAAATGTAATTTTGCTAATTGTTTTACTGGTGTTATACACAGATGTTATGGTATTATGAAGGGTATTTTGAGAGCAGTTAATAACAGAGACAATAACGTAATGATTTCCTTATACACTGTCCTTATTAGAACACTCGTCTAGTATTTACAAATTGCAAAGGATTCTGAGAGGATTTACAAGGCAAATATATGGCTTTTGAAGGATGGAATGCAAGGATAGGTTAAGGGCCACACATTTGTACTCTGTGGCTTATAGACCAATGATGGGAGTCAACATTTTATTGTACAAATATTTGAAAGATGAAATAAAGGCATCAGTTTATGGTGCATAATTTTCAGTTAACACTAAAAACAGAAATAGAAATCTGTTTGTAAAGTTGCCCACTGTATCATCAGTAATAAAGAATATGTTTTTATTTATAGGATTGGCAATATTTGGAATTCCCTACCATTACATATTAGAGTATATCACCCCCTTGCTACATGGTGTTAAGGTGGCAAACTACCCAGTGGGAACTTAAGGTTCTGAGATGCCATTAATAACATATTGAACACTGCACATTAATCAATGAGCATTAGTGAATTTGGCTGAGCTTATAACAAGTACACACATGTATATGGTAGTGTTTACCATAATGTTTGATAAAGTTGTAATTAATGCAAGCAGGAATCCCTAGTTTTCAGAAGCTTAGAAGGTTTATTTTAGGTTTAAAATTTACAATGGGCCCTAGATGTTTTCACTTAAAATAACATAATAAATTGTGGTCTTTGCTCAGTTTTAGTGTCCAAGTGAAAGAAAAATTAAAATTTCTAAAGTTTTCTTATATTTGCTTATGTTAATGTTACACAGAGGTTCTGATGGGCTGTAGATCTAAGAAATCATTATCTGCCTATAACTTTCTGTCTGGTAGCGTGCTGATATTGGAGGTCATGTGATATGTGAGCTTTTTATGAAGCAATGATGCTGAATAAATTTGAAGTCATAACTGTAATTCTAGTCTGTAGCATATCTAATTCTGCAGTAATTCTAGTCTGCAAACCTGTCTGTGTTACTTTTCCAGCACTTATAGTTGGCCAACAAGAAACATTTTCATAAATTACGTTACCAGAAAACTAAATGTATTAATTTTTGCTTAGACCACAGAGACAGTAGGCAAATAATCAGATTTATGTTTTACTTGAGAAGGTGGCACTAGATATACTTCAGCTACCAGGTGCTATACTTACACTATGCTATATTAAACAACAGAATATGAAGGAGGCAATCTCTTTTTAGCCTGAACAAGCAAATAAGAGCAGTAATGAAATCATCTAAAGCCAAATTTGAGTCTACATTGGCCACATCTACTAGAGACAATCATAAGGCCTTCTTCATATATGTCCACAATCTCAAAGGAAGCACCCAGATCTGTTCAGAACTGGTGGTCAAGGACACCACATACATAAATGCTGTAGATATAGCCAACCTACTGGCTGACAGATCCAGTGAAAACTTCACCCCTCTTTCCCCCCATCAGTAAATCAGTGCATCCACAGTACCTGCCCCCTCACCCCTTATCTCTAGAAAATAGGTAATCACTGCCCTCTCAAAGGCAAAAAATATATCCTCCATGGGACCCGTTAACATCCTAGGCTGCATCCTACATGAACTCAGGCATGAACTTGCAGCACCATTAGGCACCCTTTTCAACCAAAGCCTAAGTACTGGCTTTGTCCTAGCCGAGTGGAGGACAGCCACTGTCAGCCCTTTACACAAAGGTGGAGTGCCCACCGATCCAGGAAATTTTAGACCCATCAGCCTAACTACCCTGATCTGCAAGGCCATGGAATGGATTATCATGGACCTCATTAACAGGGACATTGGCAACCTCCAAACACTCAATCCCACACAGTTTGACTTTGTCAAGGGAAGGTCATGTCTGTTAAATCAGGTCAACTTCTTTGAGACAGTCACCAAAGCCATAGACAAGGGGAAGACGGTGCCCCTACATACCTTGACCTGGCCAAAGCCTTCAACACTATTCCTCACTCAGGCATAATAGATAAACTCTCTCAACTAGGCATCAATCCATTTGTTACCAGATGGGTAGCAAACTGGCTCACTGATAGAACCCACGCAATCAAAATAGGGGAAGCCACCTCAAGCAGTAGACCCATAATGAGTGGCATACCTCAGGATCGGTCTTGATGTTTCTGCTAATCGGGATATACTTCTGTGAGGTGCAGGCCAAAACCAGTGGGCTATGGCTGACCAAGTTTGCAGATGACTGCTAGCTGGGGGTGGTCATCATTTCCCCAAGTGATGTGGACGTCATCCAAGAGGGTCTCACCCAAACAAATAACTGGTGCCAAAAACATGGCCTCAAGCTGAATGCCAAAGAATGTATCCTCATCCCCTTTGGGGATAGTGGTGTCCCCACATATTATCATATTAGCACATTAATAACAGCATCCTAAGAATGCAGTCAGTCATGAGGGATTTTGCGACCCAGGATGATAGCAACCTGACTTTTGACCACCATGTTGCTTCCATTCAACGGAAAACTTTCTGCATGGCCAACCTCATAAGTAAGTGTATCTCATCTTTTATTTTATTTTTATTTATTTATTTAACATTTGTTGACCAGGAATGTCCGACTAGGTTCCACAGAGCCTGTTTTTAGTGGAGGCCCGGGGAGAAACGCTCCAGATGCATGTCTTTGGAATGTGGGAGGAAACCGGAGTACCCAGAGGAAACCCACGCTAACACAGGGAGAACATGCAAACTCCACACAGAAGGCACCCCAGCCGAGAATTGAACCGGAGAACCTCTTGATGTGAGGTGACAACGTTAACTGCTGCACCACTGTGCCACCCACATCTAGGGACAAGAAGCTCATAACATCCCTGTATTCTTCCCTTATAAGGCCAATTATTGAGTACAATGCCCCCTTTGGCATGCCCCTCACAAAGCACATGCAGCACCTGGAGAGACCACAGAGGTTCCTCACCAGGAGAATCCAGGGCCTCCAACATCTACCCTATAGCTGATAGGCTAAAAACCCTGTCCCTCTACTCAGTTTCATACAGACTCCTCAGAGGTGACCTCTGTCTGGCATGCAAAGCAATCTTACACCCTGCCTTTATGGGACTGCTGCATATCTGCAAGTCAAGCTCCACTCAAGTAACCTGCACCCCAAACTCAACCTGGTCTGTGACATCAATAGTACTTGTTGGTGGAACATATTTGTGTCGTAGAGACTCTCCCGTCTGTGGAATAGACTCCTTCTCCACGTCAAGCAGAGTACATCATTATCCCTTTTTAAGCACAACCTGGATAACTGGATAGGAAACAGAAAATACACCCCTGGGATTCCACCTGTGCCCCTGCTGGACATGGGCTTTGACTGCTGACTAAACATGAGCTAAACTCCTGGCTAGGCTTATAATGGCCTCAAGGCCAATAGCCTAGTAACTTCCTATGCTCTTATGATCCTACGAAGATACCATTTGGTAAGAAACTGGAACAAGGAAAAAAAAATCTGGATAAGATGCCAGTCTATTGTGTGATGTAGAAATACACACACACACACACACACACACACACACACACACACACACACACACACACACACACACACACACACACACACACACACACACACACACACACACACACACACACACACACACACACACACACACACACACACACACACGGGTCTATATCACAAAATCAAATGTTATGAATGCCGAATACCGGAAGGCCGAACTAAAGCTGAGAATGTCGAAGCCGCGGAAACCCGAATTCTTTCCCAGGGAAAGAATTCAGTTGGCCATTTCTGCAGCTTCGGCATTTTCGGACCGGGTCAAGGTAAGTGTACAAACAGGTAGTGACGGACTTTAGGGTTAGGGCGCGGGTCAGATAAGTGTGCGATAGTGATGGACTTTAGGGTTAGTGCGCAGGTCAGGTAAGTGTGCGGTAGTGACGGACTTTAGGGTTAGGGCGTGGGTCAGTTAAGTGTGCGGTAGTGACGGACTTTAGGGTTAGGGTGCGGGTCAGGTAAGTGTGCGGTAGTAACGGACTTTAAGGTTAGGGCTGGGTTAAGGATAGTGCATAGATAGTGGTGTATGTTAGGTTTAGTGTAGGTTTTGAAGGTGTTTGGCATGATTGTGTTATGTGTGTGTTTTTCAGAACAGCAAATTTTTCCCTGGGAAAAAATTTGCGGTTTTCAAGTGTCGATGTTATCCGAATTCAATCTTCCAAATTCAAACTTATGGTGTTCGACATTTTGGAAGTTCGATTTCATGATATAGACCCACACACGTACACACACAAACACACACACCCACACACAGACACATGCACACAATTACTTAGTGGCAATTTAGATGATCTGCAGTTGGGACATAGCAGGACACTGAAGACTCTGACATAAAGTCCCATGGCATTGTGCAGACAAGATACCATTTGGTAAGAAACTGGCACAAGGCAAAAAAAATCTGGATGAGATGCCAGTCTATTATGTGATGTAGAAACACACACACACACACACAAACACACACATACACACACACACACACACACACACACACACACACACACACACACACACACACACACACGGGTCTATATCACGAAATCGAATGTTGTGAATGCCGAATACCAGAAGGCCAAACTTGGTAGTACGAAAGCTGAGAATGGAAAAAATTCGCTGTTTTGAAGTGTCGACATTATCCGAATTCGATCTTTCAAATTCAAACTTATGGTGTTCGACATTTTGGAAGTTTGATTTTGTGATATAGACCCACACATGCACATACACACACAGACACACGCACACAATTACTTAGTGGTAATTTAGATGATCTGCAGTTAGGACGTAGCAGGAAACTGAAGACTCTGACATAAAGTCCCATGGCATTGTGCAGACAAGATACCATTTGGTAAGGAACTGGCACAAGGCAAAAAAAAATCTGGATGAGATGCCAGTCTATTGTGTGATGTAGAAACACACACACACATATTGTACATAGCTGGGAAGTAAACCAGACATCCAAATGCTGTGAACCAGCAAGGCCACATGCTGCACCACTATACTTCTCTGTATGTCGAAAGAAAGGCATAGACTATACTGCGATGTATGATACATGACATCTCATTCCATAGTTAGTCTAAGATAGCAGTGCCTGTAGTGTGAATGCATCACTGAGAAGGTGGAAAAGGTGATACTTTATTTGCCATTGTAGGATGGAATTTTTAATGACATGTTCTCTATTCCTTCTGTTCAGTCTGTATACCTCTTCTTGAATTACGTAAGATCTTGACTCATCAATAGCATTTAAATATCAAACAGAGCAACTGATTAGCCTGGAGTTGTGTTAACAACTCAATAAGAAAGGAAAAACACTTTCCTTTGTCTATTAGCCATTAGGCTTTTTAAGGAATCCTTGGTTGAGGCTTTGATATTGGTCTACAATTGTACAACTACTCTTTCCTCTCAGTTTCTGTAACATCTTTTAACCCTAATTTACCTGTTAGCAATGTATGTAAAGCAGATAACTTTGATTTAAGATGTCTGCCCATCAATAATTGAAAAGGATAAAGACCTGCAACTTGTAAACAGAGACAGCAATCAATTAAAATGGATCATAATCATCAACCTCCTTTTTTCCCATTTTTCTACATGGGTAGGAGTGTAAAAAGAAGTTATGTACCTACCATAACGTTCCATGTTAGTTGTCTTCATCTCGCCTTCCTTCTTGCTGGTTGGGTTCAGAGCCGATCCTCGGCTCCAACTCAGCCATCTTCAATAGCTCAAGAGCTGTTTACTGGCTCAAGGCTATCCCTTATCCCATAATGCCTAGCGATAGCTACCCAGATCTCGTTTGAAATAGCTAACTCCAGACATAACAAGAGAATAAACCAGTCAAAATAATTAGTTGACTACACCTGCCATATTCTCTAAGTCAATAGAGGAAAAACAAGAGAACACACAGCCAGTGAAACAGGAACTCCTCTCGGTCCACTAGGACAGGGGGACGGAGGGTGGGATGCAAGAAGGAAGGCGAGATGAAGGCAACTAACATGGAACATTATGGTAGGTACATAACTTCTTTATGTTAAGTTGTCTATCTCGCCTTCATTCTTGCTGGTTGGGACAGCGTCCCTAGCACCTAATATCCTGGGTGGCTCAGTGGAACACTCTTCAGAACAGTGGAACCAAAGTCAGCTCTGCTCCTGGAGACCATATCTAGCTTGTAATGAGAAATAAAGGTATGAGGGTTTGCCCACATGGCAGCTGCACAGATAGAATCCATGGGCAACCTGGACTGGAAGGCTACAGAGGTGGCCAAGGCCCTAGTAGAATGACCTTTCGGTTTAACAGGTAACTCTTTATTCCTTAACTGATAAATGAAGGTAATAGTGAGAGATAACCATCTCGACAAGGTTACCTTGGAAACTGGGAGACCTTGTTTGCCTAAGGCATAAGAAAGGAATAATTGGTCCGATTTCCTTATTTCTTTTTTTCTGTGTAGGTAAAAATGCAATTGTCTATGAATGTCCAATTGGTGTAGTTTATACTCTGCCTTGTTGGTATGATTAGGGAAAAACACAGGAAGATCTGTAGATTGGTTTAAATTATTTTCTGAGCAGACTTTAGGAAGAAATGAAGGGTTAGTCCTCACAGCAACCCTGTCCTTATGAAAAACCAAGTAGGGAGGACGAACACATAGCCCCTGAAGTTCGGAGATGCGCCTGGCTGAAGTAATAGCTACCAAAAAAAGTGTCTTCCAAGATAGAAACTTGATAGAGCAGGATACTGCCGGTTCAAAAGGGGGCAGAATCAAGGAAGTTAGGACTAAATTAAGGTCCCAAGGAAGAGGGGGATCTCTCACTGGAGGCCTAAGAAGAGATGTCCCTCTCAGAAAAGCTTTACAGAGCTTATGAGACATAATGTTAGAATTAGACAAACCAACATGAAAGTTAGAAATGGCCGCTAATTGTACCCTGATTGTAGTGGAAGCAGACCCGGAGTGAAACAGTTGTGCTAGGAATTCCAGAATTACGTGGACTGGGGCTGAAAAAGGATCCACATTCCTAGCCTCTGCCCAACAAGAGAAACATTTCCATTTGCTAGCATAAGTTTTCCTTGTTGTAGACTTATAAGAGGAGACAATAATCTCACGGACTGCTGGGGAAATGCTAGAAAGCCTGGCTAAGGTTGGAAGTGAAGCAACCAAGCTATGAGCTGGAGAGTTTGGGGGGCTGGATGCAACCCACCTTATTGATGAACCAGGAGGTCTGGAATTGGGTCCAAAGTCCAGGGCTGATTGAGAGGGTAACCATGCAGGAACAGGAACCATATCTGTTGAGGCCAGTAGGGAGCAATGAGGATCATTTTGCAACCCAATGATTTTGCTTTCTGTATTAGTTTTGGTATCAGGGGAAACGGAGGAAAAGCATAAAGAAGTCCCTGAGGCCAATCGTGGACTAGACCGTCTCTGGGTATGTGACCTGGAAGCAGAAGAAGAGAGAAGTAGTTGCTGCATTTGCTATTGAAGGGGGTGGCAAAAAGATCATAGCAAGGCTGTCCCCATTTGCGGAAAATAAGATCCGCAACTTCTTGATTCAGAGACCACTCGTGAGGCATGAGAATAGCTCTGCTGAGCCTGTCCGCTATGACATTGGATCTCCCAGGCATGTGTGTCGCAATCAGAAAATGTTGGGAGGAAATCGCCCACTGCCAAAGTCTGAGTGCTTCTCGACACAGGGGGTAGGATCTGGTTCCGCCCTGCTTGTTGATGTAGCATACCACTGACATGTTGTCCATTTGAATAGCAATTGTCCCAGAAGGAAGAGAGTCTTGAAGTGCTTACATTGCCAGCAGCACAGCTCTCATTTCCAGGACATTTATGTGCAGATGGTACTTGTGAGGTTTGTAAGTGCCTTGGACTGTCCTGCCCAGATAATGCCCCCCCCCCACCCTATCAGGGAGGTGTCTGTCTTCACTGTGGCTACCAGAAGGGGTTGTATGAAAAGTCTGCCCTGAGTAATTAGTGGGGAGACCATCCACCAAGAAAGATGTCTTTTGCATGCATCCATGATCAGGATCATGTGAGTCATGGGTAGTTCTTGGAAAGACCACTATGTGAACAGAAGCCACTGAAGAATTCTTGCTAGTGGGATTAGAAGAATGGCTGCTGCCATGGAACCCAGAGTTTGAAGGACGTACCTGACTTGAATCCTTTTGCTCTGCATTAGAATCTGTACTTGCTGATGAATTGCGGACACCCTTTCTAGTGGTAACCTTGCAAACATATTCCTTGTGTCTAAGTCTGCTCCTATGTAAGTGATAGATTGACAGGGCAATAAGGCAGATTTTTCAAAATTTATTGTAATGTCTAGCAGAGCAGATTGTGATTGTGTAGTCCCGCACTTGTAGGAGTTGATGCCTGGTGGTAGCAGTGAAGAGCCAGCCGTCTAGATATGGAAACACCTGGAATCCTTGACATCTCAGGTGAGCCGTGACCACTGCCATACATTTGGTGAACACCCTGGGGGCTGTGGTAAGACCAAAGGGCAGAGCTTTGAAGTGATAATGACTGTCCCCCAGCGGAAGCGAAGATATCTCCTGGAGCGCCCTGTCCATCTCGATATGGTAGTACGCGTCCTGAAGATCTATCGAGCACATCCAATTGACCTGACCCAGAAAGGGTAGAATGGACTGTAGCATGACCATCCAAAACTTTGTTCTTTGTACAGACCTGTTTAGTCTGCTGTGATCCAGAATCGGTCTCCAGTCCCCTGTCTTTTTTGGTACTAAAAAGAACCTTGAGTAAGTTCCGGATCCATGCTGGTCTGCCGGACTTCCTTTTTCTAGCAGTTTTGAAACTTCTATTACTGCTTGCTCCTTCAGATTGGGTGGAACATCTGGAAGGGTTTTCTTTGACCGAAAGGGGGGTTGATGGAAGGGAATTTTGTAACCTCCGGATATAATGGACTGTACCCATCTGTCTTGTGTTAAATTTTGCCAGGCTTTTGGGTACAGTGAAAGTCTTCCCCCGACTGCCTCCAGAGGTCAGCAGCTGGGCAACCCTTCAGGGATGCTGAAAGGGCTTATCAGGGAAGGATTCTCTGTTGCTCTGGTTCTGCAGACCCCCCCTGCCATGAGGGTGGTGTCTATTGTTATTGTTTCCCCCTCTGCCTCTGGAGGAAAAATCGCTACGTGTGTCAGGCAAGGCTCCCTGAGATTTTTGGAACCACATCTTACCACTCTTCTGACCTTTGGGGTAAGGTCTAGAGGGAGTGGAAAAATGGACTCCCACGGCAGAGAGAGAGTCTTGCCTTCTTGCTCACACCTAGTCAAAGTGTCTTTCACCCGTGGTCCAAAAAGAAAGGAACCATCAAAGGGTGTGTTGGTGAAGGATGCTCGAAAGGGTACCGCAAAGTTACACAGCCGCATCCACGCATTCCTCCTAAGGGCTACACCTGTACCTGTGGCTCTACTTGCCCCATCGGCTGCATAGGAAATGAGCCTCATGGAGGAGTTAACTACAGAATTAAGCATCGCCAGCTGGGAAGCCGCTTTGGCTTGTGCTCCCTCAGCTTTTGGATCTTGAAGGGTATCTCCGAGCTCTTTAAGGAGATCATTTTGAAGTCGGGTAAAATGACATAAGTAGTTCAGTGACCTCATAGAGAAGGTCGCTGAAGTGAACATTCACTTCCCGTATCTGTCCATCATCCTAGACTCCTTGTTAGGGGATGGACAGATGAAGAGGTCTCCGCTAACTCTTTTTTGATGGCTGCTGCTACCACCATGGCATCAACAGGAACACCTTTAGAAAGGAATTGCTTATCCTGGGGTGCTGTAATGAATTTACCAGGTCTCCTCGGAGTTGGTTCCACCGTATCCAGAGCTGACCAAGCCTTTCAAGCCACCACTGTCATAAGTGGATCAAAAGGTGGAGAAACCCAGGAGGTGGAAGGTCGGGAACTGAAAGCATCCAGAAATACAGACTCATCCTCAGTGTGGGAGCTAGGGGATTCCAGTTCCCCCTCTGCTTAAGCATTTCTAGGATGTCCGAGAAGGAAACATCTTCAGAGGGGAATCTCTGGGACCCTTCCGAATCATCTAAGTCTGTATCAGAAGTGACAGACTCAGGGGAGTCAATGTGCTTCCTCTTACACTTTTTCTTCAGAGGGGGCTCCTCTGAGTGATCAGGAGGGGCCTCGGAAGTGGAGGAAACACCCAATGGGGTGTCCTGGAGCATCAGTTCCCTACACTTAGGGTCTGGAGGAGGAGCAGAGGTTAGCACAGGCAGTACAGGGGAGGGAGCCGGTGGGGCTGAAAGTGGAGCTGACTAAGAAGACAGCATGCTCCGCATGACATCAAAGGCATTCCTGCCATGATGTAAAGAAAGCTTAGGTTCTAAAGAAATAGGAATCTTTCTCTGCACCGAGGGGGACGGCTCCGAGGCCGATGTTGGAGCTGAGCTCACCTGCACTGAAGATCCGAGAGGGAGAGCGGGGTTGGACAAGGATCCAATGCTACTCGTCCCCTCAGAGCTGAAGAGGGAGCCATGGCACCCAGATCCCTTGATGGAAGGTACCACCAAGGGAATCGGAGCCAACGTCAGAACCGAAGGAGATAGAGTTATCGGACCCAATGGTTCCACTACTCGAACCCCAATGAACTCCGGCTCCAAACTCATTGGAGTCAGAGGAAGAACATCAAGAGAAGTGGATGGAGCTGATACCTGTTGAGGAGGGCTGGACAACAATTTAGCTAGTGCCTGCGACTTTAGCAACCTACTGACTACTCTCTCCACATCATGATCCGACAGCCTAGAAGATCGAGAGGAGTGAGCAGATCGGTGACTGCGCTCACTTTGAAGTAAAGGAGACAGAGGAGCCGAATGCACCAACTCTAAGGAAGGTGACCTCAACCTCTTCTGGCTCTGCGACGGCTCCGAAGCCTCTGATGGAGCCGATGGGGAGATTGTCTTGTCGGTGCTAGCCGGAACCGACGTAGAAGGAAAACCGACAGCTTAGTGGATTTAGGGGATTTCACTGGCTGTGAACTCTTGGCCAGTGAATCCTGGGGTTTTAACAGACCCCTAAGAATCAACTTATTCTTACGCTCCTGCAGGACTCTTGGACTAAAGGCATGGCAAACAGAACAAGAGTCCTGCAGGTGCACAGCGCCTAAACAATAGATGCAAGAAGTGTGCCCATCTGTCAGAGACGTTTTCTGACAGCATGAGTCACACTTCTTAAACCCAGAAACCTTAGATTCCTTGGACATACTGTACTGGAAAAAGGAAACCAACCAATTTAACCAACAAGGAAAAGAACAATATTCAGTTCTACAAGAACAAAAACACTATCTAGAAAGGATATAGACAAAGGTTTTTTTTTTTTTTAGGAAGATAATAGGATAGCCTCTAATTTAAATGGCCAACCTATAAGAAAAAAACAGTGGGAAAGCCTCTAATTTAAATGGCTAACCAAGGGAAGGGGGAGGGGTGGAGGGAGAACTCTCTAAGTTAAACGAGTTCTACAAAAAAGGGATACTATAGAATAAACAATATCTACCACAGTTAACAACACTATCACTAATAATAATATACTAGAAGAGTTAAATTCTAGAGAGAATTTACACAAAATATTCTATACAAGCCTAAGCCAGAAAAACAACACCTCGCAGCTGAAGCCGCAAACGAGATCTGGGTAGCTATCGCTAGGCATTATGGGATAAGGGGTAGCCTCGAGCCAGTAAACAGCTCTCGAGCTATTGAAGATGGCTGAGTCAGAGCCGAGGATCGGCTGCGACCCCAACCAGCAAGAACGAAGGTGAGATAGACAACTTAACATCATCAATTGTCACCATCTCTCCTGATTCAATGCCACTCTCTTACCTTCTTTAACAGTTATGCCTGACTCTCCACAATCCATCCGTCTCTTTCCTGAACACCTTTGTTTCCTCTTGCTTTCATCCTGTCTGACCCAAAATCTTCTTCAACAGATTGCCTTCTGCTTTCTGGCACATGTGCCCAAACAACCATGACCTATTCTCTTTGAGCTTTTCTAAAATTGGAGCTACTTGGTCTTTTGTCGTAATGTCCTCATTTCTTTGTCTGTCACATAGTGTGAATCTGACCAGCCATCTCAGGCACTTCATCCCCATCACATCTAGGTTTCTCAACTGCTCTACCATTACTGCCCTGGTTTCTGTACCATACAGTATTACTGGTCACACAGTTGTTTTGTACACTTTACTTTTCAGCTTCTTTGACATTCTTCTGCCATATGCTATCCCTGACACTCTGTGCTAGTTGGCTGCAGGCTCTCTGATTCTAGCTTTGACTTCATCATTTAAACTTACCTTCTCCTCAACCATCCCCCTAGATAATTGAATGTGTTACCCTGTTTCACTATTTTACCTTCTATCTCAAGTATCAGCTTCATCTGATTTCCCCCACTTGCTGCCATTACTTCTGTCTTATCTGTACTTAGTTTCATCCCATGTACCTTCAGTTTTACATTCCATTCTCCTATCATTTATTGAAGTTCTTGATCAGTATCTGCCTGTAATGTTACAGTAACTTTGATGATCTGTTCCCTCTAACCTGTTTGCTAATGTAGTTCATCACTAGTATGAAGAACAGTGGGGTCAGAGATGAACCCTGATGCACAACCTCTCTCACTGAGAAACCCTCTGTGAATCTCAACATTGTTCATATTTGTGTCATTGCATCCTTGTACACATCCTGCACTAATTCTACCAATATTGATGGGACTTCATATCATCACAGGGCTGCCCAAATCAGCTTTCATGGGAACTTGTCATATGGTTGGACTCTTTCTTCATTCTTGCTTCCTCTCAACTATCTGTTTGACGGCAAACTTTGGGTCAGTGTGCTGCACCCTGATCTGTATCCACGCTGCTCAGCTCCTGTCTTACTTTGCACTACTATGTGCATTTGATTATCAGTCACCCTCACCAGGACTTTCATGCAGTGTGACATGAGTTTGGTGACATTATACTGCTCAGGTTTGTGAGTGTCCCTCTTGTTCTTGTACTCTTAACAAGTGTCCCTTTAAATCTTGCACAACTAAAGTGGTTATCTCAAGTTTTTTGAAAATATTTTTGACTGCCTCTTTTGTTCTTTCTGCTTGTCTATTACTCTGTAGGTAATGAAGATGCAACATGGAAAGTCTGGAGAAATTTTGAAATGCTGTATTTGTAAACTGAACCATCAGGTTACACTTGAATTAGGTTAGGAAAGAATTCTGATTCACATGGATGGGGAGCATATTCCATAGAATAGGTAGTTATTGAGATGCATACCTGTCTCTCCAGCAGGTCCAGTTTATATCACAGGCAATGCTTACGTCCTTAGGACAGGTAATCCTGGTGCTGTTTGTTTTGCAGATATGTAGGTGGTCCATCAGAATGTGGTCCAACAATGCCTTTTATGCCAGGCATAGATCTCCCCTCAACAGAAATCACTTCCTCTGGTTTATTATATCATGACACATAGTTGTGCACATTGTATCATAACACATAGATGTACACATTAACTGCAGTAGAATACAATATTGTTTTTTAGAGGTACAACCGCTGGAAGATTAGATCACTAGTTGACAAATCATATAATGCTGCTTCTTGAGTTGGAATATCCAAACGTGTCAGTACTATCCTTATGTTTAAAAAGAGGTAGGATTTTGTATGGTATAATTTCTTCTTTCCTATTCTGTTTTTTGATTGTTGAACAAATATTACAGTTACAGACAAGCATTTCAATCTGCTCAGACATGTTTGGCCAAAATGAAAGCATCACTTGTTCTTTCTTTACATTGCATAATGTCCAAATGTGATTCATGAATCTTGTTCAACATGTATAGTGTCATCTGAATTGGATGATGATTTTATCAGATTTAAATAGGAGTTCCTGTACAGAAGTTCATCACATTAAGGTAAATGAGCTTTGATGATCTGAGGCAGAATTGTAGGTTTGTCAGGCCAGCCATTCATAATAAACTCCCTTAATTGAATCATTTCTGTCTTCTATAACAAATTTCTTTAGCTGACCATGCTTATTTGTAGACATAGGTAGTTGAGATATAATCCACAATTCTTGCATTTCCTTTAAAAAATAAAATAAAAAGATCTTTGCACTATTCTTACAGAACTCGACTTAATACATCTGAAAGACATGTTTGTTGGATATATACTGAATTTTAAAGTCATATCTCTGTAGACTGAGAAACCTACTCAAGCATTTTGCTGGAGCCTTAAACAAAGATTTCTTAAAGCACTTTATAAGGGCTTTCACTATGATTCTACCATGAAAATTTTGACATATAGGTAGCCATGACATTTTGGAATCCTTGGTAAAGTGTAAGCAGGAGCTTGTGAGATGAAACATTTATAAGCAGAGGCCTGGGAGATGAACCATTTACAGGCTGCCTTTGCCCATTAGAGACATAAGTTCATAGGTATATACTAGGCTAGTGACCACTAGTGCCCTTATAATCCATGCAACCAAAAGGTGACCACCACATTAGATTTATATAGGTGGTGATTCACTGACTGCCTGTATCCATCAGAGACATAAGATCCAGACCAGGGCTGAATTTCCATTATCCATCCATTGGTCCAAGTTGGGCTTAGAAAGGGATAGTGAAGAACTCTGCTTCACATAGATGAGGGGCCTCTTACAAAGAAGGGGAATTCTCTGAGAAACATATCTGTCTGTCCAACATGTTCTATTTATGCCTCAAGCAAAATGCAGGTCTTTTAATCTAGTAGTTCTCATGCTGTTTGTTTTTGGATGTGCAAAGGGTTCCTCAAAACAGGGTCCAGCAATGCCCTGTTTGCCAGGCAAAGATCAGCCCTCAGAAGTCTGTATGGTACCAAGTAAAGAAACAGGGCTTTGAGGTAATCAGAGTAGGACATTGTGTTTACTTCCTGTATTCTTTTTGTAAGGAACCCTTGTGGACATTCCAGTTGCTGCATATGTCTAGTCAGGTACATACTAAAGGAGGCATTATACTCTGTGATGGGTCTGATGAGGGCTGAGTACAACGATCTGATGACCTATTTGGACCTAGATGCTATGCCCTTGCTTATAAGTTGAGTAACATAGAAGGATTTTTCATACTAATGTGGACACAAGTTGGTTGAAGGCTAGGCTACTGTCTACATGAGTTCCCAGATACCTGACTAGTGAACTAACTTTCAAATCTGTTTTATTGGTGACATCTTTACCCGGCATGGTAGACTTACCAAAAGGTACTATAATGCAGTTATTGGTATTGAGTTTTAAGTCATGACTTTGGCACTAAGTGTTTGTCTGTATTCGACCTTACTGAAGGGTGGTCTTATCTTGGGGGGGGGGGTGTTCAATGACTGCTCCCAGTATGCAATCAGCTGAGTACTTGGTCAAACAAAGGCCTTTGACATTGGCTTTGACATCCGTGAAGTAGATGCCAAAGAGGAGTGGGCCCAGCACAGAGCCCTGGTGGCTCTACTGTTGACTGGTCTCTTTGTGGAGGTGGCCTCCCTGATAATAACCTTCTGGTCCTATCAGTGAGCCATGTAGTTATCCAGCATGTTATACTTAGTTCCATAAGTTGTTGACAATGCCCAAATGGGCTATTGTATCAAATGCTTTAGCCAAATCTAGGTAGGCAGTATGCAATATTATCCCCTCATCCACTGCATTAGTGACCTTTTCAAAGAAGTCCACCAAACTCAGTAAGTAAGACCTTCTTTGGACAAAGCCACACTGGGCTGGATCCAGTGACTGGAGGTCTCCTATGTTACTGTTGATAATTCCTACGATAATTCTTTCCATGGCTTTGCAAATAAGACTAGTCAGACTAATGGGTCTGTAGTTTCCAGGATCAGTTAAAGGTCCTCCCTTATGAAGGGAGATGACCATTTAAGTCCTCTATTTACATGGCACAAAGCATGTTTTAAGACTATAGTTAAATAAAGAGTCCAGGCTCCTGATAGGTCATATTTTAAACTATGCAGAAAACATCCTAGAATGTTACTGGGGCCCACTGGGGCTATGTTCTTGGCTTTAGTGAGTGCAGCCAGTACACACTTCCTAGTTATAGCTGAAGGGGTTATGTTTGTGGGTATTTTTGAGGGGATGGTTGGGAGTGAGAGGGGTGTAAAGTCATAACTTAATTTGTTTGCTAACAGATTTGCTATATTTCCAGGCTCAATGAATGTGGCACCATTAACCACCATTTCAGTACATTCTTGTGTGCTGACCTTTGAGTTTCTGACATAGCTGTAGAAGGCCTCATGGCTATCTTTCACATGTGAGGCTATCTTAACCTCAAAGTTGGCTTTTCTTGACCTGATTAGCCTTCTTAATTGCCTATTTACTTTGATGCGAGAGTTTCTAATTTGATGGGAATTACCCTGCCTGATTTTTGCCTTATTTTTTTCCTTTCATTGTATATTCTGTTTAATTTGAGATGCCACTAGTGGGGTTTGTTTCTTGGGCTACTCTTGAGCTTACTTCTGGTACATACAGCAGCCTCTTTGACATCTTTGACATGGTTACATAGTGCTTCTAAGAATAATTCAGCATAGGCTGTTGTGTTCTCTAGGTTTGGAAGGACACTAGATTTTGACGATCCATCACTTGCTAAAAGGTAATTTGCATTGGTAGAGTTCCTAACTGCTATTAGTTTTAATGGGATTAGGGAGTTGATATTGGTTTTGAAGGAGACAGCTTTACGGTCAGACCTTGCCAGGGAAATGAGACATCGGGGGGATAGGTGCAGCATTCTACCATTTTCAGTATGGGGTCCAGTATGTTGGATCCTCTAGTGGGTGTATTCACTATTTGGTCAGGGGTATCTGCATTTATGAAGTCCATTTGAGGCTGTGTAGCATTCCCAGTCTATAGAGGGGTAAATAAAGTCTTCCATGAGTAGGGTGTTAGGTTAGATGTTGAACATACTTTTCAAAGTCTTAGAGCAAGGAATCTGGACAAAATCATAAATAATCAGGGGACAAAGGCCAAGAAATAAAGACAATTTTAAAAATATTGCTCTTACTAACTTAGAAAGTTGATTGAATAACAGGTTTTAAATTAGCACAGATTTTCTGAAGGATATGAAATCTGAAACTCAAATGTCTATCATTATTTTCTCACTTCACTCCTCAATTATTTTCCAGAAAAAAAAAAAAAACTAAATTTTATGAGGAACATACCAAAAATATGAGGCAAAAATCTGGACATTCTGGGAAAATCTGGAGACACCTCCTTTTGTCCTTGCAGCTAATAGTCTTAAAATGTGTCATTCACTGAAACCTTGCACTGCCGGGGTATTCTTTGCTGCTTTAAACCATGTCTCAGTAACTGCACAGATGTCTATATTTTCGAGTGTGAGGAGGACTTGGAGGGAGTGTAGTTTTTTTTTTTTTTTAGGTTCCTGGCATTGAGCAGTAACACACTGAGGTTCAGTTTAGTTGAGTTTGATATGTTGGTAGGTTTGTCCATTAGGCATTTCCATAAAGGCAATGTGGGGGTGGATAACGTTTTAGCCAGTATTCAAAGGCCTAGAGGGGAGAGGTGCAGACCATCCTTGGCAAAGCAATTTTGTCTGCTAACCATGTCCTCCCACACTGACAAATATTGGATCCCCATAGAATGACACTAGAAAGACAGACAGTTGTTGAAATCAATCATTTTTTGCTTATATTGTGGCATCATCTTTGGTGATGGCAATATGCTGCTTAGTGCTAGTCACACACCAGCCTGAGGCACATAGTCTGAAAGCTCCACAATGTCTCGGTTCATATAGTCCAGGGAGGTTTATCTTAAGTCATTTATATCTACATGGACTAAGATGGAAACATACAAAGGTGCCATACCAGAGACACATTTCCTATTCCCTATCCAATTGTCCAAGTTGCACTTGAAATGGGTTAGGGAGGAACTCTTCTTCACATGGCTAGGGAACCTGTTCCAAAGAAGAGGTAGTCTCTCCAGCGGGTCCTGTTTATGTCGCAGGTAAGGTGTACGTCTTTAGAATGGGTAATGATGGTGCTGTTTGTTTTGTGGATATATAGGAGGTCCATAAGAGTGCAGTCTAATGATGCTTTGTATGCCTGGCATAGATCTCCCATCAAACAAACCCATGATATATCATGTTTAAGAAGTTTCATAAAAAGTCCATTTGCATCTAACAGTTTAGGAGCAAACTTAGAAAGCTATCTGACCATTAATAGGAAATGCATTAGAATAGATTTGTCTTGCATCTTCTGCATATTCACAGTAGCTTCCACCTTCTTTCCATTAGGTTTGAAATCGTCAGAAGCCAGAATATGACTCCCATATTTAAGATGAGATACATATCAGACATTCAGCTTTATTTTAATTTCATACCTTTTTGTCTTAGCCTGTTTAAAAGTCTTATCAGCCTCATATCATGTTCCATGTTAATGGCTCCCCAAACAAGTCAGTTTTCAATGATGTTTACTACACCAGATCACCTTCAATAATTTCAGCAACTGCACTTTATTTGACTTCAAATGCAGATGATATCTCAAATGGTAATTGCAGATATTTCTGCCCGCCCAAAGGAATGTTGCAAAGTGCATAACTTTGAACTAGTCTCATTCAGCTTTATCTACAAAAGTCTTGGATTTACATGTAAGACCAAAAAATACTCAGCATTAGTTGTGTTTGAAACTACTTCTTCTATAGTCTGCATAAGGTAGTGTTCCCTTTTGACCCATTTGCATTTCAAGGCAAATCCTTGTTTTGTCTGGCTTTATTAGAATAGCCATGATTTTGACCCATTCCTGCTTGTCAATAACATAGAAAAGTTATAGTTTTGCTTAATTGTCTGCTAACAGCAAAAGTATATTCTTCTGTCAGCATGTATCATACAGGCAGCTTCAGAAGAAATTTTAATACCATATTCTCCAGGAGGACCACCTCAGAAATTCAAAAAAAATAAAATATTAAAAATAAAAGTGCATAAGTTTGAAAAACAAATCTGAGGTCATTCTAGTCTGATTCAGATTAAAACTCAATTGATGTGCTTGCTTCATTCTTTTATGACGATTATTCTGTGCCTTTTTTCAACACTGCATCCATTCTCAGCATGCTCAGATGTCACAGCTCTTTATTCTGACCTTGCATTATGCTATGCATAGTATACACTTATTACTTTTAAGTTTGCCTCACAAGTCATCACTTTCAGTTTTGCACTTGGATGCAAATATTCTTTGTATGAGAATTAAAATTTTTTGCCTGTTGCCAGACTGCTCAACATCAGAAACATTCAACTTTCTTATCTGCAGGTTATCGGAAATTATAGCATTCATTCTGGCTTGTGAAAATTCATAGACACTTCTCTATAACTGAGTTGTTCTTTGCCTAAACACAATGTACTATTTCATTCATGCTGAAATTCTTACAGTTTGTGCAGGCCAATCTGTTATATGTGCTAACTGCATTCTTTATCAGAAAACTGTGAAAGATGACCTTGCATTTTCTATGCTTATATTAACAAAGCAGCATCATTGCCTAAACTTTCACAAAAAAAAAAACAAAAAACAAAAAAAAAAAAACAGATAGGTTAGTTTTCTAAAAACAGATTTGGAAATAATGCTATACTCTTTTCCTGTATGGTTCTTGAAAACAACAGTTCAGCCTTAAATCTTCAGAGTTTTTGACCATCTGGACTTACTGGTGCTTGTGGTAATGCTTAGTTATTTGTTTCTACTGTAATTACTAAAATGTTAGTTTTTAGTATTCCTTTAGCTTTGATTAATAAGTCAATGAACAAGCCAGCTATGGTGGTATAGTTTCATTCAATAGAATAGTTATTATGACTAATAGCTTCAGTGTTCACTGTCACCATTTATAATTATTGCACAAGGAAATGCAGAAAAATTAAGGAGTTAAAATGATAAAATACTGTACTTCCTAGCCTACGGTGACAATAGCGTTAACCACTCTGTTGCTGATTTTACTTACGATTTTTTTTCTACTTGAGCCAACATGATGTTAATAATATTTGCTAGCAGGGACTTATGGATGCTTCATAATAACTTTTTATGTTATACCTGAGTTCCTGTTTCATGAGAATCACAAGGCAATTCATGCCCTAGAGGTATAATAAACTGTAAATCAATATATCAGAATGTTCTTCAAATATAATTACTAAAACATATCTCGGCTAGCAGCTTTATTTTGTGAGAAATGATGAAACATCAATTTCTTGTAGGCTGGGAAAATAAGCTTATGGTTATACTGTTACAAAACAGTATGACTGCTGAACTGACTCTTCTCTCAGAATTGGCAAATCCAGACGAGTCAGTTGCTTCAGAATGTGTGCATCTATAGAAGAACAAGGGATCAGGTCAGGGGTGCTTTAGCCCCCAATTGCCACATTACATTTATTATTTCCAGTCTAGTGAATACATCAGAAAAAGAGTATTTTACTTTAAAAATCATTTGATAACATTTTTGGCTGTCACCTGTGTAATATTTTCCATTTTCAGTCATTGTGAGGCTAGCAGCGTGAGTGTTGTCAAAAATCCAGTATTTCATTTTATTTTGTTTTTATTTTTGCTAACCACTTAAATGAACTGATCTAAAGATCCTTTTCATTCAGATCCAAGGCCTAATAGGCAGTAGTAACATTATATTATATTATAATCTGAGAAGGTCAATACTGAGTTTGTCTTTTAGTTTTTTTAACATTAGCATTCTAACATCATTTAAAATTGTCTTGTAGAACCAGATGGCTTTAACTCTGCAAAGAAGGATTCTCAACTTTTCTGTTACTTCTCTTAGAAGCCAGTTTGATAAATGGTTTCAGAGTACTTTGCCCACAACTTGAGCTCTTTTCTAAGATGTTTTTCTAGATGGGCTCTAAAGAACTAGGGCCTACTTAAAAAAAAAAAAAAAAGGACTGAGGTCTCTAATGCTTGGTATGTGCTTTTTTTTGCCAGGATTTTATCTGAGTTGATAATATTGTTCAGGCCTTCTGCTCCTTGGTCTCACCGGCATTCACTTCAGGATTCACTTTAGAAAAGAGTCGTCCACAACAGTTTGTGGGCCTAATATCCAGCTCTTTTGACTGTTTTTTTTTAATGTTAATAGAAAGGGGGCCTATCACAGAGTATGCCTGGTCTTTACACTGTGATTGAGATATGGATTACTTAGAAGGGTTATTAGGGCTCCCATCTTATAGTTTTACTATACTGCGAAAGTGACTGTTGTCCTTGGTCTAGAGACCCAGAAATATGTTATACTGGATGATGATGTAGAGAGTGCTGAAATGACAGGGAGGCAAGCCAGCATCAAGTAATGTTACTTGTATATAATATGGTGTTCACAAGTGCAGTGAAGTGATTGCTGTTAGCCTTTTGAATTTTCTGACAATAAGGATGATAGCTGGGCGTATTTAATGAGGAAAAGGGTAAATTTTGTTGGAGTATTCTTTTTCTGTGTGCTGAAAGGGGAAAAGTTGATACCATCATCTAAGGAAGCAATCCCTGACAAGGCAGGTGTAATTGGGAACTAACACCAACCAAGGGGTGTTGTGAGGTCCACTGCCAGAGGTGGATGGCCTCTATACCACTGGGAGGAAATTATTTCCCCAATACCACACACCCTGGAGGGCATTATTGTACTTAGAAAATGAGCTACCATTTAAATTGTGTTAGATTTGCCTTGAGTGTGTGTGTGTGTGTGTGTGTGTGTGTGTGTGTGTGTGTGTGTGAGAGAGAGAGAGAGAGAGAGATGGAGAGCAAATATTTCTCAACTTCTTTGCTCAAGAATTCAGATCTGCTTTTCATCAGCACATGTAATCCGAGCAATAAAAATTTTGAAACTATAAAGTCTAGCTTTATTGGTTGACCACAACCTTCAGCAATTCACCAGAAAATAAAATTTCTGCGAACTGGAAGTAAGTAAAGACTTTCGGCTTTTCCCGGTTAGGGGTTGCCACAGTGGAACTCCGGTCCACTCATGATCGGCAGTGGATTTTTATGGCTGGCAGAGTTGCCAGCCCGACGCACAACCTTCAGCAAAGGCACACCCATTCACGTTAGCACCTACCTGCATGTCTTTTAATGTCACTCGACTGAAGGGAAGACATGCAGACTCCACACAGAAGGCGCTCCAGCCAAGAATCGAACGGGAGAACCTCTTGCTGTGAGGCGACAACGCTAACCACTGCACCACCACATCTGAGGCAAATCAGACACATTCTATAAAAACTTCGTCTCTCACTTGCTTATTAACTCTCTCACACACACACACACACACACACACACACACACACACACACACACACACACACACACACACACACATATTCTCTCTCTCACAACTGTATTATACTTTTTTCACCTTGCTAAATACAGCCTTTTTTAAACCTTGCTTAGCAAAGGGGTAAACAAAATATCAAGTCCCTGTAACTGCTCTTTCAATTACTTTTCTTGGTTGAGTTTTTTTTCTAAACAGTAAAGCTAAGTTAAGCAATTGAAAAAAAACTGACAGCTGTTTATTGTTTGAGTCCCTGCTTTACTGCTGCTTAAAATGGTGCCATGATAAAGCGGACTTGTTTTTTACTGGGTGAGATCATTACATTAGCACCCTTTTGGAGAATGTTTGTCTCCATTAGGGTGATGATACATGATTTGCCTGTTATCTAAGCTATTTTGTGACCAGTGAATGGTTACTTATTTTGTTATTGTCAATATGATGATATATGTTATTGCTATCTGTTCCAGGGAGAATAGGGCAGTGCATGTGTAACATATGCCAGCATAGTTAGCTGAAAGTTTGTAAATAATTTTATATTGTTTGGCTATCACACTGTCTTGTACAGATCCTTATGTTAAAAATGTATCAACAGTGTTATTACAACTGATTAAATGTTTATGTTTAAACAACAAATTCTATAGTTTTCAAAAAATGCAACAGATCTTAGAAAAACTCTGAGTCTGTCCTTTACCAGAGTCATATGAGCAAATGTGATGTCATACTATAGCCAGCACTGAGGAGGTGGAACTCACAGATCAGCTTGTTTTGTTTTCATTGGAAACTGATATACAAATGTATGACAGTTTTCACAATCAGCTGAGTTAGATTACTGTAAGTGGGAAGAACATAATCTTGCCTTGTGTAAGTAAGCAACTCATCATCTAATCTTGTCTTGCAGTGTTAATTAAGTTAGACAGGGAACAGTTCTTTAGACAGTCAGGAATTACAGTGAGATTAGCCAAGTGTTGTTTTTATTTCTGCTTGATTCTGTCCAAGTGTGTTATTTTTATTTCTCCTGTGATTGAAACTCTGGTGTTTGTTGCACTTAAATATTTAATAATCTAATGTTTTCTATTTTACTATTTATTATTAAACGTTTAACATATTTTATTGTGGCTGATCTTTTGGAGATCACTTTTAATGTCTTGAGAGCACTTGTGCTTATTCTAGTGACACCTTGGCCATTACGAAAAGCATTGCTGCTTGAGTTACACTCTACCATTTACATTAGTATTGATTTTACTCAGTATGATTGGTTACCTTTGTAAAAGCCTGACAGTGACTGACTGATGGCAGCATCATTACCTTATTGTCTGGGTATTAAGTGGCACAGCTTGTAAATCTGTACCAGGCTTTCCCAGGAGTGTGTGTGTGAAAATCAAATACCCAGGTGTGGATGTATCAGTCACTTGGAACTTCTCTTGGGAGACATTGTGCTTGATGCAGAGAGTTGCATTTGAAATTACTGTGTAAATCCATCCCTGTTTTAATGACAGTCTCTCACCAGTGTCGATGGCGAGAATTGAGGCTTCTTGAATACTGGTCCTGGGGTAAAGAGAGGCTGTCTCATATTGGTGTCAGAGTGGTGGGATATTAATTGGACTTCAGTGGCCTGTGGCCAGTTGCCACTGTAGATGTGTGTACTCTCAACAGCCATAGGGTAAACATTCAGAATTTCATTGTCATAACAGATTTATTTATTTTTATTAGTTTAGTTTAGTCAGGGAAAGCAGGCAAAGATGTCAGCAGAGGATTATGGTAAGCTGACAAGGCACCAGTTGGCCAAGGTGTGCGAAGCTAAAGTACTGGTGCATGCTAACCAGACTAAAGAGGAAATTATTTCAGCTTTAATCACAGTTGCAAAGCAGACCAGTGTCCAGGAGGACAACCAGTCTGGTGTTGGGGATGTGCAGTCTTCAGTAAGAGGACAGTTCACCTTTTCCTCAGAGGAGTTAAAAATCTGCCTAGAGTTAAAGAGACTTGAACTGGAGGCCAAACATTTGGAGGCTGAAGAAAATGAGAAGCAGCATCTGCATGAACTGGTGGCCAAACATTTGGAGGCTGAAGAAAGACTGCAACATTTGGAGATTGAAGAAAATGAGAGACTGCGGCATTTAGAGATAGAAGAAAATGAGAGACTAAGGTGAGTGGAGGCTGAAGAAAAAGAGAAGCAGTGACAACATGAGAGGGAAATACTGACCCTTTGACAGGGTCATGGAGGTAATGGGGAAGGGAATAATCAGACCCCAGAAGCAATAAAGGTCAGTAAATTTCTTCCACATTTTACAGAGGGGGGTGACTGATAGTTTTAGTCATATATTTGAAAGATTATGTAAATAGTATAATGTTGACCAAGAGCTCTAGGTACGGTTCCTGACCCCCCCCCCCCTCCATGGTAAAGCTTTAACTGCTGTTTATAAATTGTCTGCTACAGATTGATTAAACTATGATAGAGTGAAACAGTGTTTACTGCACTGTTAGAAGTTAACACCTCAAGCTTACAGAAAAAAAGTTTTGTGAACATAGATGCAATGCAGATGAAAGTGTTTGTGATTATATTGCTGAGTTAAGTACTTACTTTCATAGGTGGGTGAGTGGGTGTCAGGTTACCACTTTTGAAAGGCTGGCAGGCCTTTTGGTTAAGGAACAAGCCCTTAATACTTTACCTGAGGACATGAGAATCTGGTTGGCAGACTGAGAGTGTAACTTTGCAGATGTGCTGGGGAGATAAAGGGATCTCTACTTATCAAGCAGGGCATCCCTGCACAAGAAGGGGATACCCAGTGCTGCACATGGATATAAGGGAACCCATGGTGGGTAGCCTAAATCAACTGTCAGTAACATGAAAAACCACTAGTTCAGGTACATGGCCAGGATTAGGGTTTAGATGTTTTAAATGTAACCAGAGGGGCCATGTAGCATGCAAATGTCCACTGAAACAAGGTGAGGAACAAAAGGTGAAGATGCCAGCAAGTGGGAATAACAGTGTGCCAGTAGTAAGTTGTTTGGAGGCAACAGGAGCACCAAACTATCACCAGAGTTTGTATCCTATCTTAGTGGATGGAAAACAGGCCGCTGCTAGGAGAGACACAGACTCTGACATAAGCACTGTAAAACCTGCAGTGGTTAAAGAGGAGAAATACTTGCTTGGGCAGCCACTGCAATCAGAGATTTAGGAGGGACCCCATTCTAAATAACTTTGGCTAGGGTTCACCTTGACTGGGAGAGTGGAAACGTGAACAAGCAGGTAGGTGTGTTTGAGGATATCCCTGTAGATGTTTTAATAGGGAATGATTTTGATAATGTACCTTGTGTACATGCCGTTACACACATTTAGGCTTGGAGACAGGAAAGGGGGTCTGGTAGCCTGGAGGGAACCTAGACAGACTCCGTGCCTGAAGCTGGGGCTGGTGATATGGTTATTTCAGGGAGGAAACTACCTTGTAGCAGTGAGCCTGAAAGTGAACCACAGTTGATGGTAGGTACTGATGTTCCAGCAGACAGAGTGAATGCAAGGACAAAGGTGATTGGTAGTACCCAGGCTGACAGGGGGACACCATTGTCAGAAGATACTATGCTTCCTGTGGAAGGGGAGCTGGGAAGGGTGATAAAAGTAGAGTTCAGACAGGCTCATTACGAGGCTTGAGGGAGGCAGCTAAGGAGGCACCTGATGCTCAAGGAAAAGGGGAGTCTGTATACTGGAACAAAGGGTTACTGTACAGAGAGTGGACCCCTGAGGGAGGGCTAGAAGGTGAGGTAATACAGCAGTTGGTACAACCCACAGCCAAGTATCTGGCACTTCTAGTGATAGCCCATGACATTCCTTTTACAGGTCATATGGGTATAAAGCATACCAAGAGATGCATTATGCAGAACTTTTATTGGCCTGTGATTGCAACGGATGTAACAGGGTACTGCAGGACCTGTGAACAGTGTCAAAAGGTAGGCAAGGCAGGGGACAAGGTCAAAGCTCAGTTGATGCCTTTGCCTGTGATTGAGGAGCCATTTCAGAGGGTATCTATGGATATTGTGGGATCATTCAGTACCCCAAGTTCCACAGGAAATAAGTATATCCTGGTGGTAGTAGACAGTGGGCAGTGGCTCTGTCCTCCATGGAGGCAGAAAAGGTGGCAAATACTTTTTTAGAGATTTTCAGCAGGGTAGTTTTCCCAAGAGAAGTATTGACTGACAGAGGTGACAATTTTATGTCAGACCTGTTGGTTTGTCTGTGGAAATGCTGTGGAGTAAAGCACCTAAGGACCACCCCCTAGCAAACCTAATGGTCTTGTGTAGAGGTGAAATTCTACACTAAAGACCATGCTATGGGCATTTGCAGATGAGTTTAGGAGAGAGCATGACAAATATTTACTCAGGCTACCATTTGCATACAGAGCGCTACCTCAGGAATCCACATGTTTTTCACCATTTCAGTTTCTGTATGGGCATAGGATAAAGAGGCCTTTAGATTTGATTCATAATGAATGGAAATGGGAGTGTAAATACTACAAGGAGTCTATTGTGGCTTATGTCCTAAACCTCAGGACAATGCTTAGGGAACTCATGGGCTTGGCCCAGGAGAACCCATCAGGAGCCCAACAGCAGAAAAGGTCTGGTATGACAGGAATGTTCAATCCCGAGAGTATGCTGTGGGGCAGCAGGTTATGGTGTTCATTCCAGTCAGACACAATAAGCTGCAGGGACCCTTGGAAGAGGTAAGGAAGGTCAGTGACATTAATATATGGTAAATGTGACAGGCAGGATGCAGGGGCACAAACTGTACTATGTTAACATGATGAAGCCTCAGCATGTCAAGGAAGTCCTGGGCATACTGCAAAGGACAGGTTGACTATTAAGCCCAGTAAGTGTCAGGTGGTTATGGCAGATGTCTCCTACCTGGAACATAGAGTGGGGAGTGGCAAGATTAGGCCAAAACCTGCCAAAGTGAAAGCTAGTCAGGTGTGACCTGCCCCTGTTAGCAAAAATCAGATGAAGGCATTCTTGGGGACAGCAGGGTACTATAGAACGTTTGTTCCCAGTTGTAGTACAATAGCTGCTCCCCTCATAGACCTGACAAGGAAAAACAGGCCAGATAAAGTAGTGTGGACCCCAGCCTGCTTGCAGGCATTCTTAAAGCTTAAAGGGGCTTTGGGAGGACCCACTGTGTTAGCTAGTCTAGATTACAGCAATGCCAATGCAGATGGATTCTCAAGACAGGGTATAGGTAAAATGTGTTCCCAGCTGGCCCATTATTCTCAGGCAATGTTTTTCCAGGTTCACTTGAAAAACTAGCTTGAGTCTTTAAAGGGCGAAGAGATGTGACAATGTGAGTTAATGCCATCTGTGTTAGGGAGAATAGGGTGGTACATGTGTAACATATGCCAGCATAGTTAGTTGGAGTTTTGTAAATAATGTTGGGTCATTTGGTTATCACACTGATTGTACAGATGCTTATGTTAAAAATGTATAAACAGTGTTATTATAACTGATTAAATGATTTTGTTTAAACAATGAATTCTATAACTTTTAAATACTGCAACAGATCTTATAAAGCTCTGAGTCTATTCTCTACCAGAGTCATGTGATCAAATGTGATGTCACTCTATAACCGGCACTGAGGGGATGGAACTTACAGATCAGCTTGTTTTGTTTTCTTTGGAACCTGATATACAAATGTATGACAGTTTTCACAGTCAGTTGAGTTAGATCAGTGTAAGTGGGAAAAACATCACCTTGGCTTGTAGAAGTAAGCAACTCATCATCTAATCTTGCCTTGCTGTATTAATTAAGTTAGATAGGGAACAGTTCATCTTTAGACAGTCAAGAATTACAGTGAGATTAGCTAAGTATTGTTTTTCCGCATCTGCTTGATTCTGTTCAGCTGTGTATTGAAACTCTGATGTTTATTGCACTTAAATACTTAATAATCTCATGTTTGCTATTTTACTATTTATTATTACATGTTTTACACATTTTATTGTGGCTGGTCTTTTAGAGATTACTATTAATATCTTGAGAGTACTTGTGCTTATTCTAGTGACGCCTTGGCCACTATGAAAAGCCTTGTTGCTTGGGTTACACTCTACCATTTACATTAGTATTGATTTCACTCAGTATAATTGGTTACCCTTGTAAGAGCATGACAGTGACTGGCTGGTGGTAGCATCGTTACCTTATTGTCTGAGCCTAAGGGGGCACAGCTAGTAAATCCGTGCAGAGCTTTCCCAGGAGTGTGTGTGTGTGTGTGTGTGTGTGTGTGTGTGTGTGTGTATGAAAATCAAATACCCAGGAGTGGGTGTATCAGTCACTTGGAACTGCTCTAGATGCAGGGAGCTGCATTTGAAATTGCTGTGTAAATCCATCCCTGTTTTAGTGACGGCCTCTCACAGGTGTCAGTGGTGAAGATTGTGGCTCCTTGATTACTGGCCCCAGGGTAAAGATGGGCCATCACAGTCACCTTTGATCTCACAACAGGTTTATCTTTATTATTTTTAGTTGCAAGTTTTTACTTTCAGTGCTTTCTCTGGGAGACAGAATTAAAGGGTAAATGATTTGCATGCCATACTAGAAGACTACAATTTAAGGTGAATCTTCATAAGTCTGACTTTTGAATCAAGGTCCCTCACATGTTGACATCATTGTCAAGGCTGACTGTATTTCTCAGGCAAAACCATGCTAGAAACTGTGGTAAAAAGACTGTCCTTGTCCCTGTTTCCATCCTATTCTATCATCCCAAGAGACAGGAGTAACTAGGTTTGTATGAAAGTCACTTCCTAATACTGAAAAAGCCAAATGGAAGGCCTTGCAGTCAGGCATGACGCAATAATTATAACTGAAAAAAGTGCCACTTCCAAAAAGCATTTGCTGTTCCTGTAGCAGAAGGACTCATGGACAACAGTAAATGTGAAATCTGCCTGACTCAGCTGTTCTTCCTGCAGGCAAAAAATGCACTATGAGTTTAGTGTGCTGCTATTCACAACAGTAGTCATTCTTTGGGTGTTTTTAAAAGTATAAGAAAAGGTTATGTATTGTTAAACACCGATTCCCCATCTTTGAGATCTTGTTTCATAAAATAAACCCATTCAATGGCATTAACTAAATAAATTGATATTGAGCTTCAGTATACAGTACCTCAACTTCTAGTTGACTACACAGTTGTTGAGGTTTGTCACTTTTCTTTACATTTGTTTTATTATCAATCAAAAATATTTTGAAATATCAATATACAACCTGCGAGAGATGCACTTACATAGCCAAACTGGAAGCAAACTCTCTCCTGCCAAGATTGCGCTAGACAGTCAAGAGGAGAAGGTTAGCACCTGCACCAGTGGCAGCTGGTGACTTCAAATCAAAGGGGGGCTGCAGGAGACAGCTGAATGGGTGGGGTCAATGGGAAGGGTTGTGGCCAACTTGAAAGGGGAGGAGCTATGCTCAAAACCACAAAAACTAACTGCAATTAAATACGCTGCCCTGGGTGTCAAACCGTCATTATGAGAGTCCAATCAAGACAAAATGAAGTGTAGAAGAATAAAAATATTTCAATGCATTGGCTGCACGACAGCTTACTTAATATCTAGATGGAAACAAAAAGGTTGTGAGGCATGAAAAAATAAATAACTTTTTAAATACATTACTGGAATGCCAGTCAAAATCAAGCGCAAGAAAAACAAGCAGCACTCAACTCAAACCACTTCTTCTTGCACTGCAGTTCTAATTATGATTTATATTCAGCTTTATTAAAGTACCAAGTAACATGCTGAAAGTAGAAATCTCTGTGATGCCTCCACTTGTAAAAATGTTTCTTATCCAAAAATGATCTGCTGCCTGATAACCATCTATTTGTTTCATGGGGAAAACACAATCAAAGTAAAAAATGAAAAGCAAACAAGAAACAAGCTCAAGATACATTGTTTAAAGGATTACTGTACAGGTTATGGACCACACATGATTGGCATTCTGTTTAGTTTACGGGTAAAGCCTGCAGAGATGACTGGAAGTCTCCAACAAGTGTAATGAGCTTCTTAAAATAATGTAATCCTGTCCTTTATTACAAATACCCAAGGCTTATACATTATCTAGTTAAGTATTCTCTGCATGGCAACAACAGAAGGGCTTTCAATGTTGGCAATTCTTTAACAATATGCTTATTAAAGCTTACCTGCATCTTACGATCTCAGACAAGCTTACCTGATGGTCATTAAAGCATTGCTACTTAAACACAGAGCAACAGGCACTTTGAGTAATAAGCATAAATCAACAGTACAAAAATATGACAGAAACCAGACCATTCTGCAAAATCAAGGACAGATGAAAAGCCACTGTAGTACTTGTGTCTACCTTGGATGGGAGGGGGGGGGTACTGTGCACATTTACACTGCATAAATACACCTTGCCTTGCTTGGACACATCCAGAGTCACTACATAGGGGAGTGGGGTGCAACAAGTATGTCACAATTTGAAATGTCTCTGGCTGGCTGTAATGGCCCTGACACATTTGTCATACCTCTCAACCTCAGAGCAAGAAATCTGGACAAAGCCATACATAGAAGTGGGACAAAGGCCCAAAAAATAAGGACAATTTTTAAATATTGCTCTTATAAACCTAGAAAGATAATAGAATAGGTCTTGCATTAGTATGAATTTTCTGAAGGGTATGAAATCTGAAACTCAAATGTCTGTCATTATTTTCTAACGTCAGTCTTTAATGATTTGTCACTAATTTGCCAAAAAAAAAAAAAAAAAAACAATAATATGAAAAATGGACCAAACGTGATGCAAAAATCTAAAATAGCCACACAATAGAGCTGGGAACCTGTCAAAGAAGGGACACTTTAATATTAGTACTGCTAACTTCAGCTGACAAAATAAAATAATCTACATGCATTTCTGAAATAAAAGTAATCTATAACTCTGATTATTGCAGTTATTTCTTAATTGTAAACTCTCCATGTTTTCTTCCAAAATTGCTATTTTGCGGAGGGATTATTAGGGGGAAGAGCAACATTTTGAGCCAAAAATCGGGGACAGTTGAGAGGTTTGGCTATGCCTAATCATAAAGCACAAAGCTTTCTCATTGCCCAGGAAGAAGGTGTAGTAATCCTTCTCAAACAATAACCCAGGAATCCTTTGCCTCCTCCCAGTCCACTGAACCACTTTGGCAGGAAATGTGTGATTTGTCATAAAGCATATTCCACCAATCAAAAGACAGGTTACATACAAATGAGTAAGAGAAGTAAAATAGATACAGAAAACTGTGTAATACACATTATTTACATACAGGCCACTAAAATACAGCAACACTTTTATTGTTGAGTCTTTGAAGGGGGATTCATTATTGCTGAGACTGCATGCATAACCAAAGTCTGTGAAGACAATGATGAACTATATTAGTGAAGTAAAAAAACAAAGATGAATGTAGCACAACCCACAAACGTAATCACGGAGCTTTCAAGTTTGGGGACGGAAGAGTTGTAGGATGTACAAACAGTAACTATTGTGGCAAAAATGGGTCTGACAAAATGTTTCTCTTACATATCGGCCAATTTTTCATTAAGAGATCTTTGAAAGTTGTGACTGTGCTAAATGTAAAAATGAAAAAGACGTATGTGAACACCCAATCAGACCTGAATTAACAACTATGGAATGTTAGTGCATTAACATCCGTGATAAGGAACAGTTCAACCGAAAGTAAGATTCAGATGAAGACATGACAAACGCAGCTAAACAAAAATCAGTTCTAGATCTTTGTAGGCAATCTGAACATGCCTCTGTTGACTAGCTGCAAAAGTAGCCAGTTAGCACAGGCAATATAGATGCTGAAAGTGTAAGTCTTACACAGATTGTGAGCAATTGTAAAACATGCATGCAAACAATACTGCAAGACTTAGAGTAGAACGGCTGTGACACTGCTACTGCCACGACATACACAGAACTTTTAGCATGGCCTTACATGAATTAGAGCTGATAGTGTCTTCACATAACTGATCATTCATTTCAGTGCATTAAGAATTGTGGTCACCTGAAACTATTTAAACATTGAAGTGTATTCACTGATGACTAGCTGTTTGAAGGTTACTGAAATGGTTATATAGTAAAAGTGGAAGCAGTAATGAAGAGATGTAAGATCTGGTAAAGAGTGTTAACACTGAAACTAAGACAACACCAGACTACAAACTGTGTGGAGTAATGGACTCATAGAAAGACGTAACCAAATGTTCATATAATTTTTGTAAATGATATAACAAAACAGAACATATAACTGAGAAACTGTCCTAAACTATGTTCTTATGTTGAAGAACTACATGTGTAATATACATGGCTGCAGCTCGCATCAGCTGGTATGTGGAAAAAATCCAAATCCCCAATCAATATTTATTGATAAACTACCTGAGGTGCTGTGGCAACTGTTTGGGCAGCACAGTTCATCTCTGCATTCTGCGCTGCAGGCTGATCCTTTAGACAAGTAGAATCTGCAGACAGGATTTGCAAAGCCTTACATAAATAGACAAACACAATCACAGATGAAAGACACAGGAGTGCACACACTCACATATACACAGAAAGATATAAGGTATGTAGTGAACTAGTAAGAGTGCGAATAGTGGAAGGGTCCTGGATTGTCATTGGACAAGATGGCATGGTGAATTTTTTTTTAAACAGGGTGTTGTATGTGTGCATATACACCTTCTGAGACTCAGGAAAGTGAGCACACAACAAAGTGATGGAGATCTGCCTGAAGGGAAGTACGCCACAAAAGTCACCACTGACAAGGCAGTTATTCTAATCAAAGGTGAGGTAACAGACACTGACAGTGAAGCACAGATAATTTACAGTGATACAGTGAACTGCTGAAGAAGTAAAAGATCTGCAGTATTTCTCTACACTGAATCACCATTAATGAAGTCAGGGCAGACTGTCAAACAGAAAGTGTCATTTCCCACAAAACAGAAATCATTGGATACATAGCAAAAGGCAAAATGTAAATAGAAAACTAGCATAACGTGTGGTACATAGAAGCAGAGGAAATTGCAGAGCATGTAACATTAAAAGCTAAAGGTTAAAATCTCTGTAATGATCCAATGGGCTGTGGACAATCCAGCCCAGATGCAGATGAAGATGTCTGTTTTCAGGATACAAAATAAAATGGATGAAGTAAACAATCTGGGACAAAAGTGTATTTCCACAATGTAGTTATGTACACTAAAAGAGGTACCTACGTAAATTGTGCCAGGGGTAATGTAGTGGCTAAGGGTTTCAAGGAAATGGATATTTGGAACATTCTAAATTCTTATTCTTTTGCTCCATAGAGTCAATGAAATTGCTGTTGAGTGTTTGTTAAAATGGTGTAATTAGCACACTATGGTTAAGTCATTTTATTAAAGACAACATAGTTATTTCATAAAATTTTCATTCAGCTTCCACAAAAAACAAAAAAGAAAGAATCCATACATTGGCAGAACACATTGCTTTACTGACACAATAAGGTCAAAGGCACTGTGATTATTACTGGCAGAACAGTAAAAAAAGTGAATACATCTATCTTCTTTTAAGCAGATTGGGTTACGTGTTTTCAATGTGGATGGGATTAAACTTTGGGTAGCTGGGTTAAAAAAAGATCTTGCAACAACAGTGATTCTCCACTTAAAAGAAGTTAGATTGGAGGAGAAGAGTGAGAGGAGCATGATGGAGCTTTGTTCTTCTTGTAATTCCACACACACACACACACACACACACACACACACACACACACACACACACACACATACACACACACACACACTACCTGTAGCTTCTGTCTCGGCCATGATCCCCTGCAGCTTCTCGGTCGCCCTCCTAGCCCACGCATACACTCCTGCTTCTCGTTCACGATCCCCTGCAGCTTCTCGGTCGTCCTCCATGCACCTCCTAGCCCGCACATACACTCCAGCTTCTTGGTCTGGCATCTCTCCAATACCTGCAACTTCTTGGCCCGCGCATACACTCCCGCGAGATGTGAGGAGGCTGGAGCCTCCTGCTATTGGCCCAGACTGCAAGCGATGCAGTCTGGTGACCGTCTGGTTTGTGCGGTCATCACCGCACAGCTCTCTGGGTTGGAAGGGAGGAGTTTACTCTCTTCCCTATCCGGACTGTCTAACTGAGCAGTCTGGAGCTCAGGAATGCCTGAGCATGTGTGCTTGGTCTTCTGGTCGGCCACAAACTTAGCACGCATGCGTGCAGTCCGAAATTTTTTTTTTATATTATTTTCATTTTTTATTATTTTTTCTACGGGGACTGTGGGACTTTATTTCACAGGTGGGAGGGCTGCAGTCCCGCAGTCCTATAGCACAAGCCACCCCTGACTTGCACTACACCTCAAGCAACACATAGCCCTTCAAAACCCACACCAACAACACCCACACATAGCAACACTAAACCCACATATGTGGAGGCCCTTAACATTAACCTGCCCAAGCAACAAGGACCTCCAAAGCTGAAATGCAAACAAACACAGTCACAACTAAAGTGACACATAGCTCACAACACCAGTGTGCCACCCAACAACAGCCCCTAAGGCAAGACAACATACCCAACACTTTAGTCAGGTACCAGGATCTGCCACATAATGCATGCACTTAAGTCACTCCACAACAAGTACAAATATGACTCTGTCATTGTCCATGTTGGAGTGAATAACTTGAGACGTACCTCCCTGGACTACATGAAAAGAGACATGGAAAAGCTCTCGGATCATGTGGCTCAGGCAGGTATGACCCTCACCCTGAGTAGCATCCTGCCTTCACCCAGAATGATACCACAGTATAAGGACAAAATCATTGACTTCAACAATTGGCTAAACTTCTGGTGTCATTCAAAGGGGATACAGTATCTGTCTGCCTGGGATAACATGATCAACAAACCATGATGCTTTGCCAGAGATGGTCTGCACCTGTCACCCCTGGGATTCAGGTTACTGGCTAAAGTTCTTGCCACCCCTATAGTGCCTTTTTTAGGCAAGGTTCAAAGGACAAAACCACCACCAAAACAGATACAAGCATACAAAATCTGAAGGTAATGCTACTCAATGGTAGAAGTCTAAACCTCAAAATGCACTCTCTCAAGGCACTCCTAAAAATGGACAACACTGATATCTGTGCAGTAACTGAGACCTGGTTCAAGGCTCCAAAGAGCACCCCTGCAATACCAGGCTACAACTCTTACCACACTTTTCGGCCACCAAACCAAGACCTAAACACAAAAAGTGGAGGAGTGCCCATATTCACCAAGGATATTCACACATCCAGGCTAGTTGCCCAACACAATGCATCTGAAATTCTCCAAGTGCAATTAACACTAGGTAAGACTGCAATCCAAATTCTAGCTTGCTACAGATCCCCCACCATGCCCCAAGATTCTCTCTACACCTTTCTAAACATATTGGAAAATATTAAGATACAACCAAACACCCTAGTACTGGGTGATTTCAACTACCCTGCCATTAACTGGGAAAACTACTCGGATACCAACACCTTTTCCCAACGGTTCATGGAATTCATAAATTCCAATGCCCTGGATCAACTAATCCATTGTCCCACCAGGGGCTCCATATCCTAGACCTGGTCATTACCGACATGGGAGATAGATGATCCACACCAGTGGTCACCCCTTCATTGGTCAGGTCTGATCATAAGCTAATCACCCTTGACATTCACACCCCCCCCCCCCAGTAAGGAAACCTCCATAAAAAACTTCTCCAAAGCCAACTTCATGATACTCAAGCCAGAAGTGACAAACTTCATGACACCCATGCAGACAGGAACAGAAAGTTCGACTACTCAATCCTACAGTAAGGCACTGTATGAGCACATACACTCGTGCATGAATCATGCCATCCCCAATAGAACAAAGACACTCTCCTCCAAAAAAAGGAAGCCAGTCTAGTGGTCCCTGCCATAAACAAACTATACAACAGAAGGAAGAAACTGTTGCAGAAAAGAGGAAAATCCCAGGATGCAAACAACTCCCTTACCAGCCACAGTAAGAAGCTGAGATCCCTCATAAAATCCTCCAAAGCTAGTTATGAAAATAAAATTGCCAAAGATTCCAAAGACAACCACAAGGCATTCTATAGTTATGTCAAGAATCTAAATGGCAATGCTCAGATCTGCTCTGAGCTACAACAGAATGGCATTAAATATACTGATCCCAAGGATATTGCTAATATCCTGGCAAATCCATTTAGTGCTAACTTCACCCCCTTCTCACTCCCTAATGGGCCCATCTTAATACCAAAAGATTGTCAAATTCTGGCAGTCATGGCCACACAGATAGAAACCGCACTCTCCAAAGCTAAGAATACAGCATCCATGAGACCTGATGACATCCCGGGCTGTGTACTACATGAACTACAAAATGAACTGGCACCTCACCTAAGTGTCATGTTTAATCATTGCCTCACCTCAGGCTTCATGACCACTGAGTGGTGCACAGCTACAGTTATCCCACTCCACAAGGGGGGAATCCATCTTGGATCCTGGGAACTACCGTCCCATCAGTCTGATGAGCCTGATCTGCAAGGGCATGGAACGCATTATCATGGAACTTATAAACAAAGATATTGGCAACCTTCAAACACTGGACCCCACCCAGTTTGGGTTCGTGAAGGGCCGATCTTGTCTCCTGAACCTGATTGACTTCTTCGAATCAGTCTTCAGAGCTGTGGACGAGGGTAAGGCCTAACACAGCCTATCTGGACCTCACCAAGGCCTTCAACACCATCCCCTACTCGGGAATCATAGATAAACTTACTAAGCTGGGCATAAATCCCTATGTCACTCGATGGGTTGCCAACTGACTTACTGACAGAACCCAGACTGTAAAAGTAGCCAACTCCAAATCCAGCTCCAGGTAAGTAACAAGTGGAGTACCTCAGGGTTCAGTCCTGGGACTGCTCTTGTTTGGCATCTACTTCTCTGAAGTATAGGCCAACACTAAGGGACTCTGGCTAACAAAGTTTGCAAATGACTGCAAACTGGGAGCCATTATTGAATCCCCAAATGATGTGGATATTCTACAAAAAGGCCTTACAGAAACAGATGCTTGGTGCCAGAGCCATAAGCTCAAGCTCAATGCCAAGAAATGTATAGTTATCCTCTTTGGGAAAAACCATGTACCCATGAATTACCACATAGGTGGAAGTACACTAAACACCGAAAGTGTGATGAGAGACTTAGGGACACAGGTGGACAGTGGTCTCACCTTCGATAAACACATCGCCACAACAGTCAGGAAATCCTTCTATGTGGCACACCTCATCACTAAGGGCTTTTCATCCAGAAAAAAGGAGGTCATTGTCCCACTGTACTCATCCCTCATTAGACCCATTATAGAGTACAACGCCCCGTTTGGTATGTACCTCACAAGACATCTGCAACAGCTGAAAAGGCCGCAGAAATACCTCACTAAAAGAATCACAGACCTAAAGCAGATGCCCTATGCTGACCATCTAAAAAAACTCCATACTCTGTGGCATATCGTCTACTCAGAGGCGATCTCTGCTTAACATACAAGGCCATGTCAAACCCTGAGCTGCTGGACATGCTCCACTTAAAGAAATCCCAATCCCTCAGAACCACATGCTCCAGGGATCTAAACCTTATCATCACAATGAACAAAACATGCTGGAGGGATAGGTTCTTGACCCAGAGACTCCCCATACTCTGGAATAGACTGCCCATACATGTCAAGCAGAGTTCCTCCTTGGCCCTCTTCAAAAGGAACCTTGACAATTGGATGGGAGATAGGAAATGCATCCCAGGTATAATGTCAGTCGCACTGCTAGACAGGGGTCCATGGAAGTAAATATTGTGGGAAGAAATATGTAGGGAATTGTTTTGGCTAGATTTGTATAGGCCCTAGGGCCAATAGCCTAGTACCAACCTATGAACCTATGAACCTACGAATATTGTAATCCATATACACGCTTCATGGTGAAGTCTAACTTTGTGCCTCCTCAACAATCTCCTGTTTAATGAGACCATAAAATGCTAACAGATATTAGGGACTATGTCGGGTTCATGAAAGTTAAGTGTTACATTGGCTAATGTGACTTGGGATTTGTTTCAGCCTGAAGAGGTCTCTAGTGATCAGTTCTCATGTGTTGTGACCACCCTAAATACATGTGATTGATAGTGGAGCAGAGACAGATGAAGAAGCTTATTTACAGAGTGAATCATGAATATATGCGCTAAACCCTGGTACAGGATAGAAAACTAGTCGGACGTTATACATTTTAACACTCTGATATCATCAGTATAAACTCAAGAGTTCATGTCCTAAGATATATCAGAATCATTAAACTTCAAAATGACATGTTCAGCTCTCTCTCTCTGTCTTTGGCTGTTAAAAATTTTTAAGTGTAGTCTTTCTGTGGAACATGATTTTTTTGCCCACACAACAGTCCACAGATCTGTATTTATTTATTTGGTTAGCTATTTAAATTTGTTTTCAGAAATGGTCTGACTGAGCAGGAGCCCATTTTAACTGAGATCTGGGGAAGACAACTACCAGTGGGCAATTAATCATAATACACAGTTTAATAAGGGTCTATATTAGAACAAAGAATGTTCAAAATTTCCAGTGTTCTAATATTGAACCGTTTTCAGTGAACGCTGAAAATATCGAAGAAACAGAAAACCAAATATTTTCCTATGGAAAGAATTTGGTTGTCCGTTTCTGTTGCTTCGGTATTTTCAGCGCTGTGGTGGAAAGTTACGGGTCGGGTTCAGGTAAGTGTGCGATTGTGTGGACGCGAGGGTTAGGGCGGGTTAGGTGAGTTAGGGTTAGGGCGTGGGTCAGGTAAGTGTGTGATGTGAGGGTTAGGGTGGGGTAAGTGAGTTAGGGTTAGGGCACGGGTGAGGTGACTGTGCGATAGTGACGGACCTTAGGGTTAGGGTTTGGGTTAAGGTAAGTGGATAGTTAGTGGTGTATGTATAGTTTAGTGTAGGGTTAGGTGTAATAGTTTAGGTGTATGTGTGTGGGTTGCTGTTTGTTTGGTGTGCTTGTGTTGTGTGTATGTGTTTTGGAACAGCAAATTTTTTCCCTAGGAAAAAATTCGCTGTTCTGTATGTTCGATGTTTTAAATTTTCGATTCATAGGGTTCGATATTAGAACACTCAAAATTTTGAACGTTCCGTGTTCTAATATAGACCCTTTAATAACTATATAGGAAAACATAGTGTATTTACTTAAATGAGAATCTCAGGAACATTGTACAGAAGAGACAGAATCACCAGTTTCAGTAAGTATATAAAGGTAAACAAAACTAAATGCATAAAAATACATAACATAATATGTTACATATTAACCGAGAAGAAAAACAATTCCTAATTAAAGGAAAAAAATCAAACCATGGGAGATATGTTAAATAATCAGAAGGAAACAGCAATTTGTTGGGCTTATGGACTGTTACTCTGTTAGCGCTAATATGAGAAAGTATGAGTTGAATAGGAGATAAACAGGATTGCAGCCCTTTTGAGACATGAGTGACACAGTGCATGTAGAACACTGGGGACTGGCTAAAATATCATGTGTTGTGAGAAGGTAGTAGTAAGTGGATAGGTAATTCTAAAGGACAGGGAGCAAACTGAGTGGTACGTTGCAGGCAATTTCTTTAACCAGAAGCATTTTAGCCTGATCACTTTACAAGCAGTTGTGTTTCTAGTCTGAGTATAGACATAGCTTGAGTTGGGATTCAAAGGCATTTTGCTGGTAGTGTTTCTAAAGGGAGGTGGCAAATTTAACGATATGGGCAATATAAATTTGCATCCCTGTTTCTGAAGTGAAGGTGAATAGTGAGGAGTTTGCCAGTGTCTCATGGAGGATGGATAGCAGCATATCACAGCATACCACAGAAGGGGAATTTGGAAAGGTTGGCAGAAACTGTGAGAGCACTGGAAGAAAAGGGTGGGCAACCTTGAGAATATTTTGTGATGGAATGAATTCAAACCAGTTGTTAAACTCTAGTAATACATAGTTGTGTGCTGTTAGCAGATGCTTAAATGCCAAGTGACAGAGATGGTGGAACACCTGCTCAAGTATATCTGAGAGGCAGGCAGACGAAAGAGTGTTACATAGATTGATGAAGACTGAGGAGCAGTAAAAGACGGTGGGTAGAGTGAAGGCATGGCAACTGCCATCCTTGACTATGGGCTGAGAAATGTCCTTGCTTGGTATAATGAACCTGGTGCACAGCTATGCTTTTGAATGGCATTTCTGATGTGTTTCCAGTGCTTTCTCATTTACTGTAAATTGTCTGCAACTATGATAGTTTACAAAGTCAGTGAAAGTCTGTAAGAATCTGCAATAACCAGCCATAATAATGGTTCACTTGGCATCATCTAGTGCATTATAATGTCAATAGCTGTGATGAGATCATAAAGCCAGCAAAGAACCACATCTCATGTACTGTAAATTCGATATTGATCTGGAAAAAAAAACTTTTTGAAGTTTCTAAATGTATAGGGTCTTATAAATGCTGAGATTGTTTGGACGTATTTTGGACTTGGTATTTCCCATGACTCCTGTAAGGATGCAGTGTTGATTTATTTTCTCAAAAATAAAAAAAAACAACTGTATAGTATAACAAATTGTAGTTACATATTTATTGCAGCATTTCTGAGAAAGAGTTTTGAAATATTGATTCTTCTAGAGGGCCAAGGTTGAGAATTCTTATGTGTATGCATCCAGCATACATCTATTTTTTATAAAAAGGAATTTTATGAAGTCCCAGTTTGTAAAAGCCTCAAGGCTAACTTTAACTGAAGAAAGTCTTGAAGTAACTACCTTAAACTCAGAGCAAGAGTTTATTGCAAGTGACTGCTGTAACTCTTTGGTAAATAAAATAAGGGAGGAGGTAAACGAGAAAAAATGCTACTATTTATTTTCAATAATTAGAGGTAGGGAACTCTGTATTTTGTTATAAAGGTTTATAAATAAAGCAGTTGCCTGTAGGCTTACATTTTCTAGCAATACAAATTAACAAAATGATAAAAAATAACTGGAGAATTTTAGCAGGTAACAGAGATGTGTTTCTCGTTGTGCAAGGGCAGCTGAGTTTCATTTCTAAAAGGGTAGAACACATGAAGGATAGATTAGAACAAGCAAATAAAATGCACACAAGGTTCCCTCTGTGGTTAATAAGAATGGTACACACATATCTGGGCATTATGCTCTTTTAAAAATGATTGATTTATTAATCCACTAAATAATAAGTCTTTTCCTAGAATGTACATTATAGTTTATAATTCCTGTAATGCTTTTTTATTGGAGATTGCTAGAACATTGCATGTATGAAGTTATGAGATTTTGATTCATATTCATAATAAAATGGAACAACACATTCTGTAATCATGCAGAAACTTGTTACAGTGATATTCCTTCAAATTTTTTTTGATGAACAAAGTTTTTCTAAATAAAAAGATGGTGATGCTGAAAATGTATTTGAACAGAAGGAATGACACACTTTGTTAAGTGCAGGATTTCCACCAGAAGTAAATTAATTAATTTCTATCAAGCTTTTATTGAAGAGTAAAAAATTAAGGCATTGATTACATTGCTTAATGGTTAGTTGTCCAAATGATCTGCAAGACAGATTTTGGGGAGTTAGTAAGGGTTTGATGAAGTGCTGAATAATGAAATAACACGTTGTTTTCTTTTGTTCAGAGTTTTTTCAATTATATTTAAATATTCTGTTTTATTTTATTACATTATCTGAACTACAGCTGAGCTACAGATCGCCATACAGAGCCAAGTTCCTGCCATGGGTCTCTTGTTTGCACTGCTGAGTACATTGCCAATCTGAAGGCAGAGGGGAGTTATGGTAATTTGATGCTGTGTAAGCCATTAATGCTGCTTCATTCTTCTATTCACTTGTGTTGTGTGACATTACCTTTTCAATGTTTTAGTTAGGCATAAGAGCAGATTTATCTAAAGTGACAGAGAAGAAAGTTGTTAGTTGTCCTTGGCACTTGGGAAGTACTAACAATTTATGGAAAAGGTCCTTGAGTAAGAGAGAGGAAAAATGTGCATTAGAGGTCTGATGATGAAACTCATGTACATATTCAAGACCCTACAAAACAAAAATAACCAGAAGAAGGTACTGGACCTGATTTTGTATGATGCACTGAAGAGAAAGGGGAGTTAAAGGCTTAGTAACTCTGTATACAATGGCACTCAGTGCTTTGTTATGGCTCTAGTTATGGGAAGCAAATTCACATGTATATATCCCTGCTTGGTTATTGAAAGATGGTAGTGAACTCTTTGCTGTAAAAATTGTTAGACAAGTATGACAGTTTCCTTTACCCAACAGCTTGTTGATTTTCTTTCAGAACCCCATAAAGGTTGGCCATAGGTTTCTTGTTGCTGTTGGATGTATCCGGACTTCTGATTGTTTGGGGTTGATGTAGTGTCTGCCAATGTAGGGACTGTGACATAGTGACATATACTATATATATATATATATATATATATATATATATATATATATATATATATATATATCAGAGCTATTAGAAGGGTTGAACACAGAGGGCAGCTGCCCTGGCTGCAAGCTGTCGAGGATGAAGGTCATGATCTACATGTGTCAATGATGAGGTAGTCCACTATCAGCATCCATCTGTCCATCCATCCTAAACCCCTTTTTCCTGTTTGGGACTGGGGTGTCAATTTCAACAGTGACAACACTTTCAAAAGTGACAATCATCTCAAGCCAAGGTTTACACCTCTGAGTGGGTATGGGAGTTCAATCTCAGAATTGATACATGGATGCCGATGCTGCATTTATGGCTTGGCTGAAGTGCTGAAGTACTGTGTGTGTGTGTGTGTGTGTGTGTGTGTGTCTGTGTGTGTGTGTGTGATAGTAAATGCAGTAAGCTGCTTGTTACAGTTTTTTTTTTGTGTTTTCTTTTGCTGTTCAAGAAGGTTTTCTTGGTCAAATTTCAGTTGAGAGAGCAGAAGTGTGGGGATCTATTTAGGGCATCAGATGATGTAACTGTGCAAACACCCACCCACGCTCACACACACACACACACACACACACACACACACACACACACACACAAACACACACACACACACACACACACACACACACACACACACACACACACACACACTGTGATCACACTCATACACGCACACGTGCACACACACACACACACACACACACACACACACACACACACACACACACACACACACACACACACACACACACACATATTATAGTAAATGTTCCCAAATAGTAAAGTATAAGCAATCCAAAAATGTGTAAAATACTGACATAAATAGTATTATACATATAATTTTATAATGAATATGTTTGCCCTTTGTGAATTATGCTGTAGATTTACTTAATCTGTTCACCTTTGCACTTCCTCAGCTGTTGCTTCACATGCAGTACAATGGCCCTGGAAATAACACAGCAGACTGATCTGGAAGATGACACAAGGGAGAAGCTAGCATTTTTTTCTGTTAAAGAAATTTTGAGCTACTGAGAGAAAAACATTTATTGAAAGACACTGCAACCCAGCAATATGGAAATGTTTTGAAAGAACCAGATGTCAACTTTTTAAATTTCTTTTGTATAATAAACAACTCTATTTTTTAAGACTGGTGTCTCCTCTGCTGATTTTAATGCTCCTGTCTCTCTCTCGATATATATATATATATATATATATATATATATATATATATATATATATATTTACATATATGATTTTCAAGTGGCAAGAAGATGCATATAGATAGATAGATAGATAGATAGATAGATAGATAGATAGATAGATAGATAGAGTATGCTAATAACAAAACAAATGCAAACCAATATAACAGCCGATTTTCTAAGCTCAATAATGCCCTCTGAGGAGATGGGCATTATAGGGAAATTACAAATCTTCCATTGGTGAGAAGGCCCTCTAACAGCAGCATTTGGCCTTGCAGCACCCTTGGGTGGCCCATTGTTTTCCTGTAATGTCCACCCTGGAGGGCATTATTGCTTTCTTGTTTATGATCCACTGGTTAGAGTGCAGCTTGTACAATTCTAGATATCTTATACAGAGAAAAGACTCACATAGTTACACAGGACCATGACTAGAACTGTGAGTGGAATGGAATATATGAGATATGAGGAGCAGCAGAAGGAGTCAGACCAATTTTCATTGGCATAAAGGAGAAATAAGAGGGATATTATGCAAGTATATGAGGTATTAAGGAGAACATGTGGAATGACTCTGGGAAGGAAGTAAAGACAGTGTAGAAAGGAGAGGACAGCACTGGAAAGGTTTAATTCATTTCAGTCTTATCAATAAATATTTTTTCAGATTAACTAATAGGAATCTGTGTCAGAAGTTAAGACAGTTATAGCCTTACAGACATCTTGGGATTTTTGGAGGGATAGCATAGTAGTGGGAAAAGCAGACTCAGACTAACTGCAACACTTAGACAAAGTAGGATAACAAGCTGTTTCTACTGGCTAGTTTCTATAAGGTGCTAAAAACAAGTAGTGAAAACACATCACATTCTAAATGCTAGAGTAAACTATTAGCTGAGTGATAAACATTTATTTTAAATCTCTGTTCAAGGCCAGCTGTAGAGCACTGTGACACTGACAGCCTGAAAACTATATTGAGGCAAGCTGTCAGAAATGGTGTCTGAGGGCTGTGTGACAAACTTTATGAACAGACACGATAATAATTTACAGCCCTCATTGAAAGACAGTGAAAGGCAGCATGACAGACAGCTGTAACCAATGGAAGGATGAGTACCAGGGGGTAGATGCATGTCCTGATGCTCAGGGGAGGTACCTAAAAGGGATAAGTCAAATGTGGGTGAATATGGGACAAACTACTGGTTCAGACTCAGTTTTAATAAAGTGCTTAACTATCTATGTACTTTACAATGAGACTGAAAAACATAAATGTAGACTCCGTCCAGCTATCCATCCACAATCCCTTTTTCCCATTCTTACACATGAGGTCTGGGTGTCACTTAAACAGTGACAATCCTCTAGAGCTAAGGTTTATACCATTGGATTGTAGGTCTTGCCATGGTAGTTCTTCCACACCACACACTAGCATGCAACAACAAAAATATATATTAACTTACAGTAACAGAAATAAAAAAGTACAAAAATTCATAGTGAAAATAATTAACACAGAGTTTGTGTGTGTGCACGCGTGTGTGTTGAGGGGTCATGTGTCAGAATGCACAAGATGTTTTTGAAAACTGAAAATTTAACTGAAACCAGCCTGAGCAAAGCACAATATTTCTTCCAAAAAATATTACTTGAACCAATTGTAAGATAAGTACCAACTTGCATAATCGTAATCATTCAATACAATAAATTAAAGAAGTATAAATGTATATATACATAGGCAATTCAGTAAAACATTTGGTGATAGGCAAAAGCATTTTCAGTTTCATGAAATACACAATGGAATCCAAATAGACACTCCCTGACTCCACAACAGCAGGGTCCCATCTGAATTCACTTATATAATCAGTCCGTCAAGACACAGATTATGGATGTCAATGTGAAAATCAATATGCAGGGTGGATGACCAGCACATATCATATAAAGATGGATCCTATGAGTGACACAGTTTAAACACAGTCAATGAGAGGCAATAAAAATATTCATTAAATATATTTGTATTTTTCCTCTCACTTCATGCAGCACTTCTTTCACTGCTTCTTGGTCTGTGCAGTCAAGAGATAAATAAAAAGCTCCCTTGGGTTTTATACAGTATGAGACTCAAGCTGTGGGTTCATGTCAAAACTTATTTTATTAACATTCCTTACAAAAAATATAGATATCAGTTTGATGAACTTGAATGTAGGGCACAGTGAAACCTTAAAGCAAATTAGGCATTAAGTGAAATTGCTTTGACATCAGACATCAGGATGTACATAGATGTATAGGATGACTCTGTATCTATAAAGAAAGGTTTCATGATAGAAACTGTTACTGAATCTCTGTTAATTAACACATCTTCCTACTTTAAAATAAAGAATCCATATACAAAGCAGCCTTGTCTGATTCTGTACACCTATGGAATGACCGATGTACAGCCTATATAACATCAGAATAAGTATGCCCTCTGTACTGTGCTGCAGTAGGTGGCATTTATGACATAGATTCACATGTCAGTGAGAGTAAAAAAGGCTATATAAATCAACTGGTAATAAAATATGTAAATAAACAGATAAGCAAATAAATAAACTTCAGATTCAGCTAATGCAGTTTTCGACTTCTTGACTGACCAGACGTCCTTATGGAGACAGTGTAATAAATCTCAGCTCCCCAGTGTTAAATGATTTTTAATTGCTGTAATACAAATGCTTTTTCCTGCCTTTTGTGGCAAAAATGAAAAGCCTTCATGCCATCTCCATTGGTGTAGTGGGATATAGCCCTGATTATGACTCAGATAAATTGATTAGCCATAGAGGTGCTTGCTAGAATAGGTGTGGGGCAGAAGAGGAGGTTGATGAGACTTGTTGTCTTGTCCCTTCTTGGGCAGAAGGTGTGGGGCACATGCCCACAGTACAATCACTAGTGCAGACTAAGCACCCTTCAAAAGGGCAGGACTGTTTTAATGGGATTAATTCTCTTGTTCAAATAGGTGACATGACATGCTCTCTCTGATGTTCATTGCACACTAAACCCTAAGACAAGGACTTAGAAATGCTGCCTGATTTGGTGAAGATTGCCTCACAACTGTAGCAATATTAAAAATGTTGTGCCCAGGGTTATGACAAACTGATATCATGAACTGTTGCACTGTTATTGTGTAGTCTCTTCAGTAAAAGGTCACGTTGTACAGCAGTGATGGAAGTGATGAAATGTAGCTGCCCTGCTGAGCTATAAAGAGATAACAGAATTCCTATAACAGTACTGTGTAAAATGAATATTTGGAGAGTTGGTCCTATACTATTGATAATTGTTAATGTTATAGTTTGCATTTCAGTTTCTAAAACCTTCCTCATAGGTTCATAGCTTTATAGCTGCCCTCTAGACTATCAGTCTGCAGACTATTACAAGGCTAGCTGATAATCAGATTTCATAATCAAACCTTGTACCTTATATCTTTGAGGTTAAGACGTTAATCATTATGCCAGTCCTCTGCCCCCTCCAGTCTTCATAAGAAAGTCATTTGTAACATTCTTTAGCAAGGTCATACAACATACCATCTATATACATATATACATGCATACAAATGTTTCAAGCAGAGGGTTTAATTCCCCGTCTACCCTGCCAATATACACATGTTCCCATAATAAGTGTCTGGGCTGTTCTTAAAAATATCTAAATTAGTACTTGAATTATTGTAATTTGGTAGTCTGTTCCTTGCATCAGCTGCTGTCTCAGAGAACCAATCAATACACTTCGCATTCCTATAAATCTTCTACATAGGTTGTCTGATGATTCTTTACTCCTTTTTGATAACCTCAAACATTCCCAGAGGTAGTTGTCTCTAAATGCCCTATATACCTGAATAAGATCTCCTCTTAAATATCTGTAAGAGGCATTGTACAAGTTCAGATATTTTAGTCATACATAATAATTTAAATTTTCACATCCATGGATGCCCTTCGTATATTTGCTCTGTACTCTTTCCAGTTTACTCATCCTTGAGTTCCTATAAGGTTTCCATATTGTTATTCCATATTCAAGTTTTGGTCTAATGTAACAAACAATGACTTCCTCATTTCTGATTTATCAGACTTTATAATTTTTTTATACAACCTATAGTTCTATAACTATCATTAACCAATTGGTTGATATGATTAGAAAAACTCAAAGCTGGATCTATGCATATACCCAGGTCGTTAAATAAATCTACAGTTTGAATCACTCTGTGCTGTATTACTCACCTTTCAATCTATGTCTCCCAAATCACATATGCTTAGTTTTTGATATATTTATCAGCATATTATTCTCCTGTGCCCAAATGGTCAATTGTCCAGTTATTTTGCAGGCATGCCTTATCTGTAACACATGTAATCAGTTTACCCAATTTCAGGTCATCTCCATATAGACTGTAGAACACCTCAGATGAAAAGGTTAGGTCTGAAAGATAGAATCTAAACATGTAAGGGCCTAGGACAGAGCCCTGTGGGACACCCTGACTGTCACCAAGAAGTTCACCTGTCCAGTTGCTATATCATACTTGCCATGTCCTATTTGTAAGCCATGCAGCTATCCATCTTATCAGGAGTACATCAATGCCTAGTTGTACTAACTTATTGATCAGAGTTATGTGTATGACCCTGTCAAATGCTGAAGTTAAATCTATACAAATTACATCACAGCACAATTTTTCATTCATAGCTGTTATTATAATGTTATAGAACATATTTTTTCCAGGTGGTAATAGATCTGTTTTCAACATGCTGATATATGGTTTCAAGTCCCAACCTCTCCGAGTCTGGCAATAACTTATCCAGTATTACCTTCTACATTATTTTTCAACAACATGAAAGTAGACTTAAAGGTCTATATGATGCTGGGTTTGTCAGGTTTAAGCATGTCTCCAATCTTGCAGAATCTCCCCATATGTATATGGCCTAGTAATAATAGATATAATGGTACTGTAAGTTCTTGCTGAAGTGTTCTCAGGTCATTATTATTAATTCTGTCTCATCCATCTGCTTTGTTTGGATCCGGTTTGTGCAGTTCTTTTTCAATATAATCTAATTTAATTCCAGTATCTGAAGTCACCTGGATGTCACTAGGACAACTTATCGGGTCTATATTAAATTAGTGAATGCTTAGAAAAGTGAACGCTAATTCATCAACCCCTTTTAAGTGAAAGCTTAAAATCTCGAACATATGGAACAGCGATTTTTATCCCAGGGAAAAAAATCGCTGTTCCACAAAAAAAAAAAAAAAAAAAAAAACAACTTAAAACATTACATAATTTGGGGGGCTTTGCCTACACAACCCCCCTACCTAAATATGCCAACTCCGAGATCACACCACAGTGGAAGAAATGGTGAACTCCCGAAACCGGCCCAGCGATTTTTTGCCCTGTGAAAAAAATCGCAGTTCTGGGTGTTCGAGATTGTAAGCTTTCGTTTAAAAGGGGTCGATGAATTAGCATTTGCTTTTCTAAGCATTCACTAATTCAATATAGACCCCAACTTATCACCCCCTTTGTGAAGTTAAACTGGTTTGCATACGATTTTGTAATTGGATACGATTTTGTAAATATATCTGTAATCTGTTGCATCTGAGAATAAGTTTTAGTATCTACACACAGTTTATGAATTTGTATGTCTTTACTCCTTCCACGTCTTATGCATCTATAAAAAGATTTCCTATTATACTCAATATCTTTATATAATTTTTCTTGGTCTTGTCTCACGCTATGCTTAGTTTGTTTGTCCAGCTTGTTTATTTCAGTTTTCAAACTTGTAGATTGACCTCTCTTTCATTTCTTATACTTTTTGTCTCTCACCTTAATTAGGTATCTTGTTCTTATAAAAATATATCCCCCTGATGTTGTATGCCTAGATCCTGATGTTAAACATTTTTTTGCACTCAAACAATTTCTCTTTCAAAACTTTTTGCATTCCATCTGCAGTTTTTCCACTGAACACATCACTCCAGTTAGTTTTAAATAGTGACTGTTTTGCTTCCATATAATCTGTAATTAATCTTCTGTGCATTGGTTTAGATTTCAGTTAGGCAGAATTATCTAGTAGTAAATTAACCTTTATAACCCCAGTATCATTGCACATCAATGGTGGTAAAACTTGACTTGAAGTAACAGAAATGTCTTTAGGAGCACAATGTGTAGTATGTTCTATTCTCTGATAGATTTTTTTTACAATCTGAAGCAATTATTGTTCCTGGACAAACATTGTGAATAGTTTCCTAACTAATGTTGTTGAATCAATATTATTCCAGTATGCTTCTGGTAAATTTAAGTCCCCAGCTAATATTAATCTTCCCTCTTGTGTTTCATGCAAGGTATGTATCAATTCCTCTAGGTCATCATCACTTGACTTTGGTGGTCTATACACTCCAAGAATTGTTATATGTTCCAGTGTTGTCTTTATTGTCACAGTTAGACAATCTGTAGTACTGGTGTTATCACTGAACATGTAATAATCACAGGTCTCATAACTATCTCTAATCCCTATCATAACACCTCCACCTGATTTTTTATTAGAATGTTTGTTAAAGTAAAAATATTTATACCATGACAGAACTGGTTTCCAGTCATTGTTTTTTAACCAAGTTTCACAAACAATAACAACATCAGTCTTATGTGAACACAGCATATTTTCCAATAAAAAAAACTTTACTATTAATACTCCTAGCATTAACAACCATCAGGGATGCATCAGATGTTGCTACCTCTATGGATCACATACCATGCACTGATGCAGTTCAGTCCCTCCATCTGTCCATCCATCCATTTGTTCATCCACCCATCCACCCAACATCCATTGTCTAACAACCAGCTTTTTCTTTTATTGGATTGTGGGGTTGCAAGAGTCTATCCTGGCAGCCTGTTGCTCCAAGGCAATGAAACCCAGAAAGACAATTTTGTAAACATGTAATAGCATTAATGCACTGTGACTACAAACTCCAGTTTGCGGATTGAATTGCACAATCACATTGCAGGTCTCATGTTTACAAACCATAAGATGAATACACTGAAGGTCTGGACTAAGGTTATTGATAGTAGCTAAAATTATGACACTTAGCTTAATTTGTCAGATATTCTCTGTTGTACTTGTTAATACTTTCTACCCTGATTTACAGCATGTTGCCTTATGTGCTGATCTCTGCCATTGTGTGTTTGTATCCAGAGAGGTGATATTTGCATGTTGCCTATAAAACTAATATACAGTACCTGTAAAATCAGCCATTGATATACAAATCCTTAACAATATTGTCATAGGAAATCACGTCATTATATAAGAATGTTGATTAATTTCTTTGAAAACTCAGTTTGCAATGCTAAAATGATAAGGGTAATTATAAGTTTCAAGTATCTATACTCATAACTTTTTCAGTGTCTATAGTTGGACATAAACCTTAACAAAATGTCATTTTCTAAATAGTGCCATGACTATAACATCAGTTATGCCTAAAATATTTACAAAAATGTATTTGTTATGCTCTCAAATGGAACCCTATCAGTTGATTGAGTTTTTAGAATCTTGAAATTCATACGGTTGAGACCTGGTTTTTAAAAACTTGAAGCTTTAGAATGGAGATAGCAGTCGAGCGAGAATAGGGAAAATTACCCTTTTCTTCACTGCAGTGCCATCTTGGAGTTGGTATATATAATTTGTAGGTGGTGTGAGTAGTGCAGGGGAGATTTCCCCACTGTATAAATGTAAAAAAGTAGATTTTTTGTGTTTTTTTTTATGTTCGAGTTTTTGGAAACTTGATCATATGGTCTCGTCCTTATGAATTTTGAGTTTCTGAAAACTCGATCATCTGACATAGATCCTCTCAAACATATGTTAACCTTTAATAGATGAGTTATTTTATATTTAATGTCAAAATACAATGTTAATTCCATCATCTAAATTACTTAATTTATATTTTATTGCACATAAAAAATACATGGCAGTTGTATGGGTGCAATAAAGCATTTTGCAGACCTGCACAGTACAAGTATCACATGGTCAGTGTTTGTATGATACTTATCCATCAGACTCTTACATCACAACATCCCCTGTACCCTGTGGAAGAGCTATTTTATATACATACATGTTTGCGTATGTGTATTTATTTTGCATGTATGTATATGTATGTATGTATATATATATATATATATATATATATATATATATATATATATATATATAAGATAAACTGTTGAAGTGAAGCAAAACAACCAAAAAACAAAAGCAGGAGGCAAGGCAGTCAGAAATAGCACCAAAACTCCAAGTCCAATAGTGAGTTGAATGCAGCTTTATTAAAATCCAGTAGCGTTTTCGCTGCTAAAAAGAGTTGCAACTTCTTCAGAACAAACAAACAAAGTGAATATTAGTGCCAAGTATTTAAGAGGAAATCAGAGGTGTGGCAATGACATCACTTCCTCTAGTGTGCTATTTCACTTTAAATTCACAATCAGCAAAATAAAATCTAGCGTTTGCATCAACATAAAAATAAAAAACATCAAGTTATAAGCACAATGTTACAACCTTCATATTAAAAATTGAAAATTGAAATCTACTTTAGATTTAAATGAATTATAAAATTAAAAGTTGTCAAGTTGTATGATACATATATATTCTAACTTGCAACTAATGTAAAATAACTTATTTTGTGACTTAAAATTCTTTCACTAGATCACACTAAAGAAATAGTAGACTTGTCTAGTGAAATATACATATAAATCAGTGTTATGAAATTTATGAAAGTATAAACAGACATATTCTGAAAATACTATCTCATGTAACTTTTTAACTTTAGGATTGCTGCTATGTTGCAGTTCTCATTTAAACCTGGGTCACTGAATGCATCGAGCCTTATTTGACATTCCAATTCTCTAAATTCTAGCATCAGTGTAAGTGGACCACCTCTGATGCTAGGTGGTATGTGGTCAATGGCCATAAAATGAAATTTATGGCCAGGATTTCTGGAAATGTGTTTTGATAAGGCACTGTCCATTTTCCCGGTTCTAATTATGTAGTTGTGTTGGTAGATCGAATTTCCAGTCGGTTTTGCCTATATAGAATCCGGGACAGTAGTCACAAAAAGCTGCATACACCACTGATCTGGTCTTACAATTGATTTTGTGGTGGATTGTGTATCTTTTATTTCTGATGGTGAATGTTTCACCTGATTTTACTAGCCCACACCAGTTGCATGAGCCACAGCTAGCAGAGCCCTTGTACCTAGTAAAGGAGTTCATAGAGTGGTTCCTTTGTAGGATTTCTTTTATATTGGTACCTCTTCTATAGACTACTCTTGGGCAAGCCCCTAGCTTGTTCGATAAGAAAGAGTCACTATTGATGAGGTACCAGTTCTTACAAATGGAGGACCATATTAATTTAGATTCCATGTTGAAGGTAGAAATGAAGCTAGTTGGAAATTTCTCGTCCCCCTTCTTCACTATTCTTTTATCTAATATATATATATATATATATACACACACACACACACACACACACACACACACACACACGCACATATATATATATATATATATATATATATATATATATATATATATATATATATATTATACATCATTAAAGAGTGAGCACACAAAAGAGAAAAATACATAAGATCTATCTTTTTAAAATGAAACAAAACATAATCAAAACAAATATTATTTTATGCAGGGGGCAATCCCCATTATCTACCAACCTGAGATTGCACAACAGTGGGGAAAGGGCAAATTTTCAGACTCCACTGTGCCACAATCTTGCATGCAGAGCAGTCCTGCAGTCAGGAAAACAGAAAAAAAGAATGTTTGCTGTTTTGTTAAGCACTGTAACTATCTATCTATCTATCTATCTATCTATCTATCTATCTATCTATCTATTTATCTATCTGTCTATCTATCTGTCTATATATGTGCATATATAGGTTAGGCCATGTGATCTTGCAGACTTCTATCAGCAGACTTCCTAATGGCAGTTATAGGGTTTCTTACCATCAAGTGGGAGGAAGAGAAGGGGATATATGCATATAGTTTTCTTGTCTATTAATACTTTCAACTCAAAATGCACATTTATTTAAGCAGTTTCTCTTTGATTTATTATTTTTTTCTTCAAACTGTTTAGCAGTGCAGCTAACACTATTTTCTGAAAAATGTAATCCATCTTAAGTGTCATTTTTCCAAGGTTAACTTAAGTATGTGGAAGTGTTTATGGAGTCATGTTTATTTAACTGCCATTTTTTTGAAATACAATTGATAAAAACAAATTTCAATAGCTGCATTTCCATTCACTAAAATGACACCCCTAACAGTAATGCAGCGATGAAAACAATACTGTACCAAACAGAATTATTACAGGCCTTGCTCTGGCTTATCAACTATGTAACTGCTAGCCCTCTATCTATGTTACTGCACAATTCCAATTATTTTACTTATTTTGGGAGAAAATTTGTTTCACACGTGCACGCACACTCCTATAAAAATATTCTTTTATGTTAGTCAGTGTAATGTTAATGCTTTTTTTTTGGATACAGTCATGTGTATTACCTGTTCTTATCAGTTTAAAAAGTTTAAGAGATCCAGAATTCTACTCAAAACAGCAAGAAAAGGATGCTGTAATATGTAATTGGGGCAAAGAGAGTAATGATAAAATGTAATATTACATCCATGTTCCAATTATATGATTCCTCATGAAGGAAGCACTACAGTGCATTTTCAATATACCACTTACTTTCCTTGGAGACTATTAATACAATTTTCATGAAGAATAAGTGACATTTTGTTTGCCTTCAGATTTGTACTATGCTAAACCTTTCTGCCATATTTCTAGTCCAATATGAACCCTTCATGGTATTTCATTCCCAAACCTGCTTTACACTTTTTTATCTTCAATTGACTTGAAATACATGGTATACAAGGTAGCAGCCTGCTATACAAAACAGTACAAAAATTCATCAATAAAAGACTGGAAAGCATTTTTATATTGTTTTTTTACCCTTGCTACCTGCCAGCCCTCCTGCAGTCAATTGACCTATCCATCCATTAGGGCAGATGTCAATTGTGGGAAACCACTATCCAGGCAGCCATCTTAGTTTCCTACTTTTAGGGCTTAAGTCCTTCACCTGGTGGCTGACATGCTCTTGAAACATGAGGGCCTTGTCTGCCCTCTCACTGCAGTGTTTACATTGCCCTGGAAGGCTGCAACATCACTGCATCTGGACAGGGTCACATGCACAACCCTAATCCATGTACAAGCTGTGCTCTTACTTCAACAGGAAAGTCAGTCCTACAACAGAAAAGACTGCCATCTTTCCCCATAGTATAGGTAAAATTGTAGCTAAGGTGGAGAGAATGGGGCAGCTGAACCAGTCACAAACTGTTAAGGAGTGTGATTAGCAATGGCAGTTGGGTGGAAAAGAAGTGCTGTTATTCAGGCAGTTTCACAATTTGTCACTAATGTGATACTGGTATTCATTAATATAGACAGTCATGTGGTTATGCCCACTTAAATAAACAAACAAGTATGGCTGATGTCAGAAGATTGGAAGAAATGTTTTCTTTACTCCTCAACTTTAGTTTAAGACGCCACCAGTAGAGGGATTGCCCAGGACCACAATTTACCAAGCTACTCTACCCAGGACCCCAATATACCTAACTTCTCATCTGGGGATGAATTAACCAGTGCTGCCTGCTCAATCCATCCTTCCTGATCAGCTTCTCCATCACCCAGGCCTGTAATCAAACCTGGGTCATCTGGGTTGTAGATGGAGTTTTTTCCCTTTACACCAAGGAGCTCAGTCTTGTTCTCACCCACTGTCATACCCTCCCTAGTCATATCGGACTACCATGCTGTTTTAGTCACTATACAGACCCAGTACAGATCAATGACCACACCAGCCATCTACAGAGACTTTCTCAAGGCCATTTTCCATGGACTTCATGATGATTTGAGATAAGTCAAGAGCCCCCCTCCCCGACTCCTCAATGTCCCTATAGTTAATATTTCTGTATGTACCCAAAGTTTATACTCTCATCTGAACTCTTGCATAGAGACTCATGTTACTATTTTCCATAAACATGATGTCAAGGTTGGAAATAAATTCTTCTGATGGAAATTGAGTATAAACAAACTGTACAATAAAACAACAAAGTTGATGTCCCTAAAAAATCAAACAAAAACTCATCAAGTTATAATCAACCTCAAAATTCTTAACAAAGAACTCAGAAGCAATATAAAATCATACTGGGGCAATAATGGACTACAAGTTGTTATATTAGCAAAGGTTTGCCACAAGGCAATCTTTAATAATGTAAAGAACCTTAGAAATAATACCCTACATTGTACTGGGCACATCTGTAATGGCAAATGATTCCCCAAGGATAGAGCTAACATCCATCCATCCATCCATCCTCAACCCCATTTCCCATTTTTGCACATGAGGTTGGGGTGTCACTTCAACAGTGACAATCATCTAGAACCAAGGTATACACCACTGGGTGGCTGACATCATTGCAACTAAATTCATCTCCAGCCTCTACCCTCTGTCACCTCAAAATTTTTTAATACACAGTATCCAATCCATATACCTCCCTGTAATCATCCATGAACGGGTACTAAAAGTGCTGTTTAGGACTACAAGTAGTAGCTTGATGAGTTCAGCTAACATACCACATTGTTTCCTAGTCAGTATGCAACACCCCATCAGACCTCTTCCTCCTTGAACTATTCAACCACAGTTTTTCCATTTGATGCATACTGGCATCCTTTTAAATAGCTGTAGCAGTTTCCCTACACAACGAATGCCTCACCATGGAGCCTGGCAACTAGACACCCATTAGCCTCACTGGCATCATCTGCAAGGTGATGGAACCATCATGGTCTCATAAACAAGGACAGATGGAACCTACAACCCCTATATTCTAACTAATATGGCTTTGCCTATAAACTTAGCTGACTTCTTTGAAACAGTTACAGAAGCACTGGATGAAGGTAACTCCATGCACACCACTTACTTCAATTTTTCTAAGACTTTCTATGCTAAACCTTACTCTGGCATCACAAGCAGACTGGTCAAATTTAATATAAATCCCTATGTAGCCCACTGGATTACCAACTAGCTCACTGAAAGATACAACTGTATTACAGTTAATGGCACACTATCTTCTAAGAGCCTTGATACCAGTGATATGTCCCAGGTTTGTGATATGGGGCCACTTGTATTTAGATTCCATTTCTCTGTTGTCAGATCTGACATTAACAATCTTTGGTTGACCAAGTTCATAGACGGTAGCAAGGTTCAAGCCATTATGAACTCCCTTGAAAAAACTCAACTCCTCTAAGAGGGCCTAACTTCGACAAACGTTTGGTTTCAGGATCACACTCTAAACCTGAGTACAAAACAATGTAGCACTGCATAGTTTGAGAAAAAGGGAACTGTCACACATATACCATAAAATTGATACCTCCCTTAGTTCGACAATGCCATTAGAGGCCTAGGCACTTTTGTGGACAAAGAAAGAGCCCTTGACTTACATGTATCCACTGTCTTTTCAAACAAAAGAAATCATCATTCTCCTCTACTCATCCCCTCTTCGGACCCATACTAGAATAAAATGCACCCTTCCCTAAGTACCTGTGCAAGCACCTAATACAACCTGAAAAAACCCTTGCAGTTCCCCACCAGAAAATATTTTGGGTCTGAGCATCCTGTTATCTAGAGCATATAAAAAGTTATGTCTTTCTTCTGTATCCTACAAACTCCTATGTAGCCATCTAAATATGACCTACAAAGCTGTAAATGACCCAATCCTCCTTGAGCTATTGCATATATGCAAGACTGGTGCTTACCAAAAGACAGGCTCTAGGGACCTAAATCTATATTATAACATAAATAGAACTTGTTGGCTTGATAGATATTTCTCAAAATTAACTCTCATTTCTAGAACAAACTCCCACTTTCTAGCAAAGCATATCCCTCACTATTTTCAAATTTAATGTAAAGGAATGGATGAGAAAAGCTCCCTATTAAAATGACAGTACTCATCATACTGAGTGCCAACATACCAAAAAAAACCCAGCAAAAATGCAGGGAAGCCCTCTGTACTCCCGTGTGTGTGTGTGTGTGTGTGTGTGTGTGTGTGTGTGTGTGTGTGTGTGTGTGTGTGTGTGTGTGTGTGTGTGTGTGTGTGTGTGTGTGTGTGTGTGTGTGTGTGTGTGTGTGTGTGTGTGTGTGTGTGTGTGTGTTTGTGTGTATGGGGGGTGAACCACCACACCCCTGAACTAACATATACCAGCTCCAAGATCACAGTACTTTGTAGAAAAGAGACTAGTCTGAGAAATGGCCATCTAGGACTTAGTACATTTAAGACTATTTTGGCAATTCATTCTCAGTATTTTGAGACTTCCTAAAGAGAGTCTTGATATTTCAATGGTTATTGATGAGAAAAGACACATTTTTCCCCAGGTCTAGCCTTCTTATTCTTAATGGACATATAAAGTAACTGATTGTGTATACTAGTGGAAATGCAGTGAGTAGGCTTAACTGGTTCATTGTCTATTGCTAGTGTATGAGGCCATGAACCTATGAATATCTCCTGTGCATAGGAATTAAGAGACTTAGCAGTCATGTCAAAAGCACTATATTTTATGCAAAAATTGAAACAGGATGTTTTAGAAAAATTTAATAAAAGAGATCACTTAAGTTATTTTACTGCAACCCATTAAAGCAAACTTATTGACTAAAATAAAACTACCTCGTTGATTAATGGAAGCAATGCAAATAGAATGAAAATCCAAATTAAATTATATCCTTAAGAGAAGCATGTTAAAGTTATACTAATTAGAGCATCCAAATGTTGCCAGTCACCAATTAATCAGCAAACAGCACTGGACATCCTGAATATCAATAAGAACAGGGCAGAACCTAAGAATAACATCTGATCATCAAACAATGTATTATTTGCAAATACATGCAAGTCAACATAAAAATGTAAAGCAATGAAATAACAATGCTGCTGGATATATGTACAAAAATATACAAAACATGTATCTTTTGTCCTGAATGTTGTCGTTGTAATAAATGCATTAGCTACATAATCTTTATCATCACTGTGTTTCTTATTTTTAAACAGGTGGATCCCCCCTTGTGGATTGAGATAACTGTAGCTGTGCCCCACTTAGTGGGCATGAAGCCTGAGGTGAGGCTATGATTAAACATGACACTTGGGTGAGGTGCCAGTTCATTTTGTAGTTCATGTAATACACAGCCTGGGATGTTGTCTGGTCTGATAGATGCTGTGTTCTTAGCTTTAGAGAGTGCATTTTGTACCTGTGTGGCTGTTATTACTGGAATTTGGCAATCTTTCGATATTGAGATGGGCCCTTTAGGGGGAGAGGGGGGGGTGAAGTTTGCACTGAATCGATCTGCCAGGATATTGACAATATCCTTGGGATCAGTATATTTAATGCCATTCTGTTGTAGCTCAGAGCAGATCTGAGCATTGCCATTTAGATTCTTGACATAGCTCTAGAATGCCTTGTGGTTGTCTTTGGAATCTTTGGCAATTTTATTTTCATAACTAGCTTTGGAGGATTTTATGAGGAATCTCAGCTTCTTACTGAGGCTGGTAAGAGAGTTTTTTGCATGCTGGGATTTTCCTCTTTTCTGCAACAGTTTCTTCCTTTTGTTGTAAAGTTTGTTTATGGCAAGGGGCCACCAGATTGGCTTCCTTTTTTTGGAGGAGAGCGTCTTGGTTCTATTGGGGATGGCATGATTCATGCATGAGTGGATATGCTTATACCGTGCCCTAGTGTAGGATTCAGTAGTCAAACTTTCAGTTCCCGTCTGCATGGATGTCATGAAGTTTCTCTCTTCTGACTTGAGTAGCATGAAGTTGGCTTTGGAGAAGTTTTTTACGGAGGTTTCCTTACTGGGGAGTGGGGGTGGGATGTGGATGTCAAGGGTGATTAGCTTATGATCAGACCTGACCAATGAGGGGGTGACCATAGGTGTGGAGCATCAATTTCCAATGTTGGTAATGACCAGGTCTAGGATATTGGAGCCACTGGTGGGATTAAGGATTAGTTGATCCAGGGCATTGGAATTTATGAATTCCAAGAATCATTGAGCAAAGGTGTTGGTACACGAGTAGTTTTCCCAGTTAATGGCAGGGTAGTTAAAATCACCCAGCATTAAGGTATTTGGTTGTATCTTAATATTTTCCAGTATGTTTAGAAAGGTGTAGTGAGAATCATGGGGCATGGTGGGGATCTGTAGCAAGCTACAATTTGGATTGCAATCTTACCTAGTGTTAATTGCACCTGGAGAATTTCAGATGCATTGTGTTGGGCAACTAGCCTGGTGTTGTGAATATTCTTGGTGAATATGGACACTCCTCCACCGTTAGTGTTTCGGTCCTGGTTTGTTGGCCGAACAGTGTGGTATGAGTTGTAGCCTGGTATTGCAGGGGTGCTCTCTGGAGCCTTGAACCAGGTCTCAGTTACTGCACAGATATCAATGTTCTCCATTTTTAGGAGTGCTTCAAGAGAGTGCATTTTGAGGTTTAGACTTCTAGCATTGAGTAGCATTACTTTCAGATTTTGCATGCTTGTACCTGCTACGGTGTTGGTTTTGTCCTTTAAACTTTGCCTAAAAAAGGCACTATAGGGGTGGCAAGAGCCTTATCCAGTAACCTGAATCCCAGGGGTGACAGGTGCAGACCATCACTGGCAAAGCATCGTGGTTTGTCGATCATTTCATCCCAGGCAGACAGATACTGGGTCCCCTTTGAATGACACCAGAAGCTTAGCTAATTGTTGAAATCAGTCATTTTGTCCTTAGAATGTGGTATCATTCTGGGTGAAGGCAGGATGCTACTCAGGGCTAAGGTCATACCTGCCTAGGCCACATGATCCGAGAGCTCTTCCATGTCTCTTTTCACGTAGTCCAGGGAGGTATGTCACAAATCATTCACTCCAACATGGACAATGACAGAGTTTATATTTGTACTTGTTGTAGAGTGACTTGAGTGCATGCATTATGTGGCGGATCCTGGCACCCGATAGGCAGCTGACTGTAATTTTCTCCTTGTTCAGCCTGGTGAGTGAGACATCAGTGTGCCTGACTATAGAGTCACCTATGACTAAAGTGTTGGGTATGTTGTCTTGCCTTAGGGGTTGTTGTTGGGTGGCACACTGGTGTTGTGAGCTATGTGACACTTTGGTTGTGATTGGTGTTTGCTTGCGTTTCAACTTTGGAGGCCCTCGTTGCTTGGGCAGGTTACTGTTAAGGGCCTCCACATATGTGCATTTAGTGTTGCTATGTGTGGGTGTTGGTGGTGTGGGTTTAGAAGGACTATATGTTGCTTGAGGTGTAATGTGGGTGTTAACCTTCTCCTCTTGACCGTCTAGCACAATTTTGGGTGGAGAGAGCTTTGCATTCAGTTTGGCTATGTAAGTGCATCTCTCGCAGGTTGTAGTGTTGGTTGGTAGGATGAGAGGGTTGTCTGTGTACATGAGGCAATCGCTGCATTGCCCCAGTATGCCCAGATTCACCAGATGGACAGGAGAAATCACCAGATGATGACCCTTTGACACGCCTGGTGTGGTGCTTTTTTTTTTTTTTTTTTGTAAAGTACAAGAGCTGTTTGTCCTTACCTTAGCAAGGTACTTTGCAATTATAGGCTGTTTCATGCCTACAATTAATTTTGCCTTATTAACAAGGAGAGTTGAGTGTTTGTATCAGTTTAAGACTTCCTAGTGCTTTTCAGCAGGTTTTAAAGCAAGTGCTAGTCACAGAGATGCTTAAAGGTAAGATGAAAAAAAAATGGTTTATCCTAAACACTGCAGTGTGCACTAGAGGAGTTAGATGTGAAAGTAGGTAACTTAAGTTTTACCTGTCTAAAAAGTTGAGTTTTAGTGGAGAGTCACAATTTTTAAAACAGCAAGATAGATTGAAAGGGGGTGCTCACTTTTATATTCTGGTACTATGGAATACAGTAGGATGGCCAGTAAATTTAAACAGTTGAAGGGGAGTGATTTCACAAAATGATAATTTTGTGCTTACTCACACAATCCAGTAAAAACAGAGAGGAAATGAGATATATGGTCAAATTAACATAAGGGGAAGGCAACTAGAAAGACAGTGGTGTTTAAGAACACAACAGTAACCAGGTCTGAGGGTGGGAAAAAACTTCTGCCTGACTCACAAGAGACAGAGCTGTGGTGTCTCTTCAAGTTTTAATATGTAGTTAAAAGCAGAATACAAGTAAAACACAAGGTAAAGAAAACAAATCACAGTATTCAAAATAGAAAAAGGCAATAAAGTAATACAACAAATAAAAAGCAAACTAACCTTTCCCTCACTGCAAAGTGTAGCAGAGTCTGGGTGAGCCTTTCTAGTATTCTTGCTAAATGATGTATAAGAACCTGAACTAAGGAGAATGATTCCATAACTTACTTCCTTTACCTCTTTGATTTATTTAATTATTTTTGGTAAGATTCCATTGAACTTACTCTAGTAAGATGAGTTGTTTAGTTAAATAAGCACAAAAAGCTACATTGCATTTAATTTTTGGTTATAAAAGGAGTCAGTGCAGTAATTCCCTCCTTGCAACATCTCTCATTATCACATGCTTATCCCCAAATAGTCTCCCTTCCACTACTGACAGCTGCTAAATAAAATGTGCTCTATGACTGTAAGTGCGCTTAGATCACTAATGTGTCTACCATTTTACCATTGTTTCTGTCAACTGTGTATATGCTGTCTGCTGCTTTTATTACTAAACAGTGTAGTGCATCTCTTTACACTGATATCAAGATGGTTTCTAGTACAAAGTCTATTCAATTCTTTAAGATAGTTCCAAACTATCACAGTATGCATCAGTGGTATGACTATACACCCTACCACAGCAGCAGTATATTTAATTACCCATATATGATCCCTAGCTTTGTTGGCAACTGATGATATACCTGATAATGTCAAGGATGGATCCCTGTGATCAGCTCCTTCAACAATGCACTCCCAGCGAACTACCCGGTTTACTACAGTGTTGTTTATTTTAAATTTCATTGTACTGTCTGTAATATCAGCATGGAGGGTGGTGTCAGAACAAATAAGCCTTAATTAGTTATGACTAATAATTAAAGAATATACCAGGTTTAGAAAAAAATTACCTTTAAAAGACAAGTAAAGATTGATATAATAACATAGGGTGCCGATATTTTTTAATAACTCAGATAATCATTTTTCTGGAATGTCATATAATGCAAAAACAATATTTTTTACCCAAGCATTTCCAGCCTTTTGGTCTATGCCTTCGGTGTACCTTAAACTTTGGTATCTTTGGGTAATGGTTTTGGTGGTCTGCTGGGTGTTGGTTTCTTTACCCGTTTGGGAGTTTAAAATGGGTTAGTAGAATCTCAGTCAATTCATCATGTAGCCAGTTAAAGAAGGACATCTTAGAGTTGTGATTGTAGTCTGTGGTGTCCTTTATTTCAGGCAGATGAGTGCTGGTCCAAACTTACTAACATAATAATGTTGTGATCTAAACTTTATATAATAGTTTACACATTTGACTTATCAATCTGAAGATTGCAGAGACTAATTTAAGTCTGTCTTTGTGGATAGAAACTACAGTGATATGTTATAGATGTCAGATATATTAACAATTTCGGTGAGTTTACCAAGTAATACCAGCAACAAAACAACAACAACAACAACAATAATAATAATAATAATAATAATAATAATAATAATAATAATAATAATAATAATAATATACTTGGCTATCATTGAGCTTACACAAAGTTCAAGGAATATCTGGTTCCCACTAAATTTGTAATAGAAACTTTAATTCTACTACGGAAACCAAAATGCTAAAACCTGAGGTTCCACAATCCTAAAAATTAGGGTGAAAAACTGAACTATAAAAGTTTTTTTTCAGTGCAGCAAACCCAGCAAGCATACCACTGAATATATGGATACAACCTCCACAGCTGCACAAACATGAAGAGGGGAAAAATCTCCCAAATGAAAGAAATCAGGGCTAAGGCAGAATTAGAAATTGCACCAGTGATTTTGTATAGAAAACAGAAACCAGCACTGGGCAGGATTCACGAAACCTCAGTGTAAGAGTTAATATGTCTTACACGGAGGCTGCAGTTAAATGGTGTGATGTCAGCATGCCATGCATATTCATGAGGGCATGCTGAATCACACCCTAGGCTAACACGGTCTGTGTAGGAAAGTAGGGGGCGTGTCCGCACAGCGAGTTCTGCAAAGGGACACGCCCCCAGAAGAATCAGAGTCCTGAAAGTAAACTCCCACGAGCGAGTCTGCGGAAATGTCAAGAAACACAACAGCACACATGCCCCCACAGACTATAAACCCAACTGTAATGTAAAACGTAAAAATCAACAGTTTAATTTTTTTTTTTATAATTTCAAAAATGCTTGCCCGTAATTGGGCTCATTTGCATGGGTGTGCCCTTCACTCAGCCACAGTTAGCAGTCATTGGAAAACCATATAAGATCTAAATATGCAAATTAAGCCAAGTAGCAATAGTGTAGCGGTAGAGACGTCGGCCAAAGAGGAGGTAGTCACGGTTCAAGCCCCAGCAACATAATTTTCTATTTTTAGTGAAATAAGCATGAAACAATCCCCTGACATATATATATATATATATATATATATATATATATATATATATATATATATATATAACTATAATTTAAGTAAAATTTAATGAAATGGGCCATGTATTTTTGAAGAAATCTGACACAATAAAAAAAAATTTTATAAGTGCCCATAGCTGAGCAGCACTCTAACAAGCTGAGTATGACTGCCCGCAGGTGAGCAGTGGTTTAACAGGTGTAATATGAGTGCCCGGAGTTGAGCAGCACTTTAACACTCTGAAACTGTGTGCCCGTAGTTGAGCAACATTTCACACAGCGTAATATGCGTGCTCATAGCCAAATAACGCGTTAAGCAGAGTAACCCGTTTGCGCGGAGCTGCGCAGCACGCCAACCGGCTTACCTGCGGGCAACGTTGAGCAAGCTGTATCAAAGCCGCCTTTACACAGACACACCTCCTAGCCTGTCTAGACAGTAGTAAAATAAAAAAAGCAATGCCCAGGCTCGAATCCAGGATACTGTGCATCATAGTCAAAGTACTGAACCACTAAGCCATGACGGTTGTACTGAGAAATGCAGTATTAGCATATATATAGGAATGAATGGAAATAGAAGCATGACAAAGCAGGTTTTCTTAAGCTGATGCATTTCCAAAATGGCCAATCACAGATAAGTGCGGGAAAAACGGCATATATAAGCCCCATAGCTGGGAATACACAGCATAACTGATTGTGAAATCTATTTGCAGTCAGGATGACAGGTGTAGGAGAGGGCAGTCACTTCCGAGCACAGAGGTGGGGTGTTGAAGAGTCCAAATATATGGTTTGGCTTCTAGTCCACGATCATGAGGCTCAACTCATGCAGGGCCAGGTTCCCTGGGGTGCGTACAAGGCAGAGGCGTGGAACTGGTTGGCACATGATCTCACCAGTGCCACAGGCATACCAAGGACTACTGAACAGGTCCGTCACCACCATGCGGACCTGAAAAGATGAAAGCAGGACCAACTTGAACCGTTGGATCCAGGAGGCCGGGCAAATGCCCAATGCCCCACTACTGAGTAAGTATCCATGTAATTAACTATGTAAGAAATTATCCTAGCTGATATTATGGAGATGTATGTTCCAATATTACTTCATTTATATTACAGCTGCAGGTGTGCATTCTACGAATCGGCAAGCCTATGGTGATAGGCTGGTGCGGTTGCGCCACTAGGCAGGTTAGTAATTATTTTGCTGTAATTGTTATAGAATATAAGTGAGACAGCTTGTAAAAGAGTTCAGTGTTGTTACATATTAATAAAGTTGAAATAACACTAGAAGAAAGATTCTGCTAATACTGTATGATTAGATAAGTGATGCAGCCTGTAATCCAGATATATAAATTAAACAAGTCTGAAATAGAGATTTTCCACCTGTATTGTAATATCAGATAACTTGCTTCAGCCTGAAAATTACTGGTAAACAAGCTAAACATGATAGACATGTGTCAAATACATCCCCTTTTAAAATCTGCCATGTGAAACAAGTGAGTATGTTGGAAAGGATTGTTGTAACCAAGTAAGAAATGTTAATAACGCCTAGAATTAAGTACCATCTAGAATTGTAAAAATAAAACAAGTCAGAGTGTGAGAAAGAGGTATGAATTGACCAAGAAAGCTGTAATAAGTCTTGATTAAAGTTATACTGCAGTCTGTACATAATGAAATGAATGAGACAGCCACAACCAAAGAGTGAAATGTTTGTAATAAAGTACTGAAGCTGGAATGTGTCTGTCCGACAATTTGGATATGTTGCTGTTCCCATGCAATATGGAGATAGTATGGTTGTATGAAATACTGAACATCCACTGTTGTGTAGAGCCATATAAATCAAATGTAGCAGGATGCTGTACCTGAACACAGCCAGATATGAACGTGTATGAATAAAAATGCAATGTATATCAATGTAGCAGTAACATTCCCATCACCAACATTCCTAAGGTTACATATAGGAAACTGTACTAAGACCTGTAGGGTATATATATCTGCAGCTACTAGAAATGTACAGCATATGTATAGGTAGTTGAAGTTGTTAATGAAATATTTCTTCACCCTACCCTATTTTCACAAATAATGCCATTCCACACCAAACTGGGTATGTGTATACACAATTAATTCCCATGGACATTTGTCCTGTTGGTTCATACATATTTGCATGTACGTTGATGCATGTGCCCTGTTCACATATCCAAACCTGATGGCCTCTTGCCATCAATCAACCCTGCATGCTGTTGGATTGTGTACTGTTGTTCAAAATATGCATGTGTTATGCTTGCTGTTCAATGTTTGGAATTCATGGGTGTTTGGTAATGGGAATACTGATGCATGCTGTTACAACTAATTTTGAATGGTATTGTTTGTTACTAACCCAAAATGTCATAAAATATTGCTAAACATAGGACAACAGGGAAGGCGGGTTCCAGCGGACCCACCTCTCCCACCTCAGCTGGCGAGTGCACCTGGCACTAGTGCCCAGGCCGGAACCTCCTCCGGTGGCCCTGTGCCACCTTCAGGTGGAAGCGCTGCAGGGGATGGGGCTCGTCCCCCCTCTGCAAGCGTGGCCAGAGGAGAACATCCACTCATCCTCCAAAGTGTCCGGTCTGTGGTGCGTAGCGAGATCAGGCATTCTGTGCTTGAAACCCTACGCCAGCTTGAGGCATGGGTGGCGCAACTCATGGGTGTTCTGGGCAGTGAAGGCGCAGTGGCAACTGCCCATGGGTGGGGATCTCAGTTCCACTGTTGCCATCTGTGGGCTCATGGGCTCGCGATATCCAAACATCCGTCCCCGTCAATTGTGTTCACCCCCCACATGTATCATACTCTGCCCCTGTATGTGTCTTGTTTGTCTTGTCTGTTAACCTCCCCAACCTACCTCCCCAAATATACCTACTTCCTGTACCTCATATTCCACTCTCACCTGAAAAAAAAATAAAAAAAGGGTACTCTGTTCCCACAAAAAAATTACGCCCCATACATAGCTACCCATTTTTCAGACATGTCTGCTGGACATGTCAACTGGTAATTACAATTGGCCATACAACAGATTTTGTTGTCCTCACCCCTCTCTCAGAGGTGAAAGGTTTCAAATTTCACACCAAATTACAGACATATGCACAGCTGTTGCTGATAAAGAAATGGGCAGCTATGGGCCTTTCCTACATCCTTCCTGCAAATCCCAAGCTTGTTTTCCTACTGTCCTACCCTCTCTGTGCCCCCTTTTTCACCACTTTCCTACCTCCCCGTTTTCTTTTCTTTCAAAGAAATTAGCGCAGGAGTGCGCGAGAGTAAGCACTTTTAAGCAGTAGTAAGTGGGTGTGAGCTTGTGTGCGCTTAGCTAAGCATGTGTGTGTGAAGCTAAGCGGCACTGCGCATGCGTGAGCTCCGCGCAAACCAGCGCTAACCCACTTACAACTGCTTAAAAGTGCCTTAGTCACTCTGAATGACAAGGCCTGTAGTCTGCTCAGCAGCAAAATAAAATTCCTCTGTCAGTCTCAAACCCAGGACCTTGGAAACACTAGTCTGTATGACTTACCACTAAGCCATGACTGATATGCAAGAACTTTGTGCTGAAAGCAATATATCATGAAATAGTAGGACTGTAAAGGGAATATAGGAAGGCTATTACACAAAGCTTTTCTTGTATCTTTACTGGCAATTCTTGTGGAATTGCATTACATTAGTGTGATAAGAGAAACAGCTATGCTATTAGGTAATAATGTGACAGTAGCACCTTGCAGACCACACACACACTATCAGAGCAGGATAAACACCGCCATATTTGAATAGGCAAGAGGCCAGACCTCGCAACTGTGACTGATTTACAGGGATGTTCCTGATTTGCAAATAAATGTTAACTGTGCCCCACTAACTCCCTGTGAAATGTAATAACAGTAGGCAGAAAGGTGTGGAATCCCACGTAATGGTAACTCTCAATTAGTTAAAGTACACACTACTTGCATGTCAGAAATGGTGTAGTAATACATATGCTCAAAATACCCCACAGTCACAACTGCAGAATATCTGAAATATATCACGGGTGTATCCCACTGATATGTACCATTCCCTGAGGCTGCTAAAATATACACCTGAGAGTATCTGAGGCCTGCAAGTGTCGGAAACTCACAGGCACATCATTCTGTCTGCTGTAACACACTCTGTGAATAGCTGTACAATTGCTTCCACAAGCACACCCTCATGTAGGAGTACAACCCAGACATATCAAAGGATGTAGCCATCTAATAAAATAAGGACAGTATAGCAGTTTACAAGTACTGCATGTGCCTTATATTCATAACTGTTAGTACAAAGTACAAGGCCCCACTACTGCTCAGCAGCAAAATAAGATACTTTTGTAGGTGTCAAGCCCCACACCTTGGCCTTACCAGACTGCATGCAGTACCACCAAACCACACCAAACATATAAGGAATTGCTGCTGAAAGAAATATATCATGCATTACAAGGAGTGAATGTAAATGGAAAATAGGAAAGCCATAGCAACACATTCCAGTAAAAACACTTAGCAGGCCTTCAAGGAGTGAATGTAAAGGCTAAACAGTGAAGCCATAGCAACAAATTGCTAGAACTACTGTTGTATACCAGTTAATTCACAAGTCCCACAGGAAAGCACATACTCCCATTTAAACAGTATTAGTATTATTAGGTGTCATTTAACATACACACTGAGAAGAATGAGCTGGAAGAAGCAACAGTCAGGTTGCAGTACAGCATGCATTTCAGTGCCTACAACACAGCCTTAGATATGAGAGACATACCAACCTTTACACTCACAGAACAGTCTCCACAGCAAACCAGCATGGTCCCCACCTTGAAAAACTGAAAGGGCTACACCTACCTAACCTAACATTTTATAGCACTGTCCTGAAATCACAGTGAGAACTGCAATTACCACACAGCAGGCTGCATGCAATTAGTAAATGCTGGCTAACAATTGGTGCAGAGGCCATCACATGCACATGTGCAGATACCTACAAAAGCAGCCTGTACTCCCAGTCCACACATGCAATAATATCATTGCAGCAACTGGAGGGAGAGAGAGAGAGAGACAGAGAGAGAGAGAGAGAGAGAGAGAGAGACAGAGACAGAGACAGAGATAGAGACAGAAAGAGAGACCAAAAAAATAATAATAAAAAGGAAAAAAACATCAGCAAGCTAGCCAGCAGCAAGCCAGCCAGCAGCAAGCCATCAAAAACAGCAGTCAGAAACAAAGGTAATGTAAAGTACATAATCTAATAATCTACATACTGTGAACCCTCCATATGTGTTAGCAGTCTGTATCTATATTTATATGAAGATGTGCATAGGGCAAGGGATATACTGCAACTGTTAGTGAAGTTTGGACATACATATGTAGTTGAAGGTTGCTAACAGTATGCTGCCATAGGCACAGGGCCAATAGCATACTACCTACCTATGACACAATGCACACACACATGTACTCATTGCAATACCAACTATGTGAGGTGGAATGAGTGTGCCACTGACTGTGTGCAAGGTCTGTAATGGTGTGATTGCTCAGCATGACTTTGTGTCTGTCATGGTAGTGTGTGTCCTTGGTGTGAGGCCAGAGAAAGATGTGTCAGTTATTGGGATACAAACATACTACATTGCCATATGTTGTGCTGTGGTTCCGTGTATATGACTGCGGTATAGGTAGGGGTATGGCCGCAAAGACTAGAGTGCATTACCATTGAAATTGTAACTGTGCATTGCATGCATTGCATGGGATGACAATATTCCCCATCCATTACCTTAATACATACCCCCAGTGTGAGGTTGTGCACTGGACCTCAAACAGTGTGCTGAGTGCTGGTGTATACTAGTTTGTTGTAAGGAGTGTGGCAGGCACTGTCACACAGTTGTTGGCTGAGCACTGATATGTGGTAATTTACATGTGTATCCACTGATAGACAGACAGATGCTATATATGGCAGTTCAGTGATATCAGTACAGTAGAGTATTATGTGTGCCATGTTACTTGCTCACATATGATGGTGCATCAGCGCAACCCCTGCTATTCAGCAGCAGAGGATGAGGAGATACACCAGAGGCTGGTGCGGGATTTTTCAAGACTCTTTTCCCGGACCAGCCAGAACCAGCAGGAGAGGGATGCACTGTGGCAAGACCTTGTCCGTCGGGTAAATGACATAAGCATGCATAACCGGACATATGAGCAGGTATGCCATCACTGCAGTGATTTAATTAGAAATGTCCATCAGCGTGCATCTGATATCCACAGGCAAAAGCTTGCCACAGGTGTGGGGCACCTATACACCCCCCTCACCAAACTGGAGGAGCTCCTCCTAAGTGTTGTGGCTCCAGCCCAACAACAACATCCACAGACGTGTGTAATGATGGAGGCTGGAGCCACCCAGCATGTGGACATGGAGTGTGCAGGTAACATGCCATATCTGTAGTTGACTGTTTTCTGCACTGGTAGTTTATGCATGTGTGAGATGTGTACTGTGTTTGTAGCTGTTATCCTGGACATTATTATGCAAGATTTATATTCTCAATATCAGCAGTACAACTGTGAAAGCCAACTGTTGTACTACTGTACTGTATCATACTCACAGTATCAATGGCACAGTTGTGCCCACTGACAATAACTGTCTTATTTGTGCAGGTCTCTCTGGAGTAACAGCAAGGCAGCCAATCCATGCTGGTGAGTGTGTAATAATGATAATAATAGTAATAATACCCTCAAACAGTATTGTTATGTGTTGGATTGCAGGTGTGTTTGTGTGTGTGTGTTTGTATCTCATGTACTGAGGAGTGTGCATGTGTGCATGTGCCCATGTGTGCATGTGCCCATGTGTGCATGTGTGCATGTGTGCATGTGCCCATGTGCCCATGTGTGCATGTGTGCATGTGTGCATGTGTGAATGTGTGCATGTACCCATGTGTGCATGTGTGCATGTGTGCATGTGTGCATGTGTGCATGTATGCATGTGCCCATGTGTGCATGTGCCCATGTGCATCTGTGGTAACATTGTGTACACATTGTAAACTGTGTTTCCTGTCTTCCTCTCACAGGTTCTGGTGTTGCTCTGGTGGTGTGCATCAGGGAACCTGAAGCCACTGCTGGGGATAGTGATAATGATGATACATGTGTAATGGCACAGGGAGGTGTGTCAGGGTCTGTTGTTGGTCAGCCAATCGACAGTACACAGCAGTCAACCCCATCAATGTGCACAGTCATCCTGCCGATACATCCATTGTCACCAATGTCCTTAGCTGAGGGACAGCATACAGTGGGCATTGACCAGGGTAATGTGGTATCAGTGGCACATGCATCCCCTCACAGCAGCCATGGCCAGAGTCCTGACATGGTACCACACAGGCAGATGTCCAGGGGTTCTCATGGGAGCATCCGTGGTCGTACTGCCCCTGTCAGAGGTGCCCACAGAGATCTTTCAACCTCAGCTATGTTCCGGGCTGTAATGCAGGCACAGGCACATATGGAACAGTACACCAGGCAGGGTCTGAGGGAGCTTAGAGCACATCGCACTGCTATGAATGACACTATGCGTGATGTTGCGGCTGCCATCCGTACTGTTGGCGAGGTCTTTGACAGATGTTGGGGGGGCAAATTAGATCTATTCCACAACTACATGTCCATGAGCCAGGGCAATGCAGGACAGCTGAGGCGTCAACGTGGATGTATGCCAGCAACATCAGCAGCTGGCAGTCATCACGGACAACAAACCTGCAGCCACTCCCATAGTGCCAGTACCAGCCCCACCAATGCTGGGTCTGTGCTGTCATCAGACCGCCCTAGGAGACCACGTGCACGTGGCTCTGGACAGTCCCAGCAGGGACATGTGTCCAGTCATCAACCAACTGCTTCTGATGACAGTACCCAGTCTGGCTTAGTACCTGATACTGTCCGTAGCACCCCTGCCAAGCACAGGTACCGTGCCCGTGGCCAGAGACAGTGATCTGTATGACCTGGCAGGTACAGTCTGTGGCTGTCTACAAACACCCGTATATGGCAGCCATGAGGTGGAACTGTGTGCATGCATACACACATGCATAATGCTAACACCTAGGGCTAACACATACACACACATACCGCATCAACATTGCCCCATGTTGTACTGTTGTCCCTCACTAACACACACACACACATACATGTCGACTGGATGTATCAGTGGCAGACTCAGGCATACCAAGTACACACCCTGTGCATATGATGAAACTGTGCTACCTCCTGCAATCTGTCACATTGATGCAGGAACAGGATAACATGGTGCTGATGCACAGGGTGACTACATAGAACTGTAGTAATATTATCATGTTTCACTTGAAAGAAAGTTACTGTTTCTCGCTTTTGCATTTTAGTTACCTGTAACACATTGCATTTAAGTTACCTGGCACTTGCTCACTAAAGCAATTATATAAGTCAGCACTAAAATATTAAAAGCACTACACCCTCACAAACTCCCCTTGAGTACCTCGTTCCCCATTGGCCCTTTTTTCAATTATAAAAGAATTCCCAAATACTATTCTAACATGTCCAAAGGTCAGTTGTCAATCTCCTCTCCAGTCCAGCTGGTGAATCTGGTAATCTTGAGGCAATGTTACAACTGCCTCATCTACACAGACAACCCTCTCCTCCTCCCAACAAATTCCAACACATGTGAGAGATGCAACCATATAGCCATACTGGAGGCTAAGCTCTCTCAACTCAGTATTGGTGAAACCAGTCAGGAGGAGAAGGAAACCACACTCACTACAATTCCAGTCTCACATAGACCTTCCACGACAGCAAACCAAACACATAAACACACAAAAACATACTCGGAGGCTCTAAATAAAAATCTGCCTAAGCAGCAGAGACCTCCAAAGCAGACACCCAAGCAACCGCTACCCCAAAACAAAACACGTGCAACACATAGCTCACAAAGCCAGTGTGCTGAACAGTCACAGCCCTTAAGGCTAAACAACACACCTGATACACTTGTAATAGGTGACTCTATTGTCAGGCACACTGACGTCCCGCTCACCAGGCTGAACAAGGAGAAGGTCACTGTGAGCTGCCTGTCGGGCGCTAGGATCTGCCACATAACACAAGCACTCAGGTCACTCCAAAGCAAGTACAAATATGACTCAGTCATTGTCCATGCTGGTGTGAATGACCTGAGACATACCTCCCTGGACTACATGAAAAGAGACATAGAGGAGCTCTCTGAGCATGTAGCCCAGGCCGGTATGACCCTGACCTTGAGTAGCATCTTACCCTCACCAAGAATGATGCCACAATATGAAGACAAGATGATCAATTTCAACAATTGGCTTAAGTACTGGTGTCATTCGGGGATCCAATCCCTGTCAGCCTAGGATGACATGCTCGACAAGCCATGATGCTTCGTTAGGGACGGCTTGCACCTGTCACCCCTGGGCTTTTGGATATTGGCAAAGGCTCTTGCTACCCCCGTAGTGCCCTTTTTAGGCAAGGCTCAAAAGACAAACCCACCTCCATTGGTATCACAAGGGATAAGAAACTAAGAGTAATGCTACTCAATACCAGAAGTCTAAACCTCAAGATGCATGCACTCGAAACTCTCCTTAGCATGGAGAACATCGATAACTGTGCAGTAACAGAAACCTGGTTCAAGGCTCCCGAGAGCACCCAAGCACTACCAGGTTATACCTCATACCATGCTTTTCAGCCCCAAAACTTGGACCGAACCACAAAAGGAGGTGGAGTATCAATATTCGTCAAAGATACTCACACCTCCAGGTTGTTGGCACAGCACGAAGCATCAGATACTATCCATGTGCAACTAACAGTGGGTAAAACTGCCTTCTAGTTTATAGCCTGCTACAGACCACCCTCCCAAACCCAGGAACCCCACTCGGCCTTCCTGAGAACACTGGAAAATATGAAGGTCTCTCCAAACACCATTATATTGGGCGACTTCAACTACCCAAACATAGACTGGGAGCATTACTGTAGCTCCAACACCCTAGCCCAAAGGTTCCTAGAATTTATAAACTCAAATGCTATGGAACAACTTGTTACCACTCCCACAAGAGGGGAAAACATACTGGACCTGATCATCACCAACATGGGGACTCTATGCTCCAGACCAGTAGTGTATCCCTCACTAGTAAGATCAGACCATAAACTAATCTCACTGGATATTCACATCCTGACTCCACCCCCTGCCCTGAAAACCACAGTGAAAAACATCTCTAAAGCAAATTTCACACTCCTCAAAACCGAGGTGTAATCCTTCAAAGCCCCCAGGCCTGTGGAAAATACGGCCCAGACTGCAGAATACTTTATAAATGCATTCTATGAACACCTTCAGGAATGCATGTATCATGCAATCCCAAATCAAACCAAGACCCAATCCTCCAAAGGCAGATGTCCTGTTTGGTGGACCCCAGCCATAAACAAACTATACAATAGAAGGAGGAAGCTACTACATGATAGAGCAAAATCCCAAAAAGGGAAGGCATCTCTGATCAGTATTAGCAAAAAACTACGGGCACTCATAAAATCGTCTAAGGCCAGCTTCGAGAGAAAACTTGCACAGGACACTAAGGATAATCACAAGGCTTTCTTTAGTTATGTTAGGAACCTGGGTGGGAATTCCCAGATATGCTCAGAATTAGTCCAAACTGAGAAAGAATACACCGAACCCACAGACATTGCCAACATCCTAGCTGACAGGTTCAGCGCAACCCCTCCCCTCCCCACCAAAAGGGCAAATATCTATCCCAGCAGAGCGCTGCCCCCCTGACATCTAACATGCTCAGGTAAGAGCTGCCCTCTCCAAAGCAAAAAACTCAGCATCAATGGGACCAGATGGTGTCCCGGGCTGCGTCCTACATGAACTCCAAGAAGAGCTAAACCCAAACATAAAACTACTGTTCAATCTCAGCCTCACTACAGGAAATGTACCCAAAGAGTGGCATACAGTAACAGTGGTCCCTCTCCACAAAGGTGGTGCCTCAACGGATCCTGGAAACTATTGCCCCATAAGCCTGACTAGCTTGGTCTGCAAAGCTATGGAAAGGATAATCATGGACCTCATAAATAAAGATATTGGGGACCTACAGACACTGGATCCTACCCAGTTCAGCTTTGTTAAGGGCAGATCCTGCCTCTTAAACCTGGTTGATTTCTTTGAAACAGTCACCAAGGCCATTGACGAGGGGAAGGTGGTCCACACAGCCTACCTGGACCTTGCAAAAGCCTTCGATACAATACCTCACTCGGGCATTATAGATAAGCTCACCAGCTTAAATATAAACCCCTATGTCACTAGATGGGTTGCAAACTGGCTCAAGGACAGAACCCACATGGTTAGAATTGCTCGAGCCATGTCAGACTCCAAACCAGTTACAAGTGGCGTCCCACAAAGCTCAGTCCTGGGATCTCTCTTGTTTGGTATATATTTCTCAGAGGTACAGGCCAACACGAAAGGACTGTGGCTGACCAAGTTCGTAGATGACTGCAAACTGGGCGCCATAATTGACTCTCCAGCCGACACAAGTATCCTCCAAAAGGGCCTCATAGAAACAGACAACTGTCTGTACATCTTTGCATTCTGGTGGTAAGGCTGAAAACACAAACCCACCTACATAGGTAGCACAGGGGATAAGAAAATGGAACTAATGATACTCAATGTCAGACATGTAAACTGCAAGATGCATGCAGTCCAAACTCTACTCAGCATGGAGAATGTTGATATCTGTGCAGTAATAGAAAACAGGTTCAAGGCTTCCAAGAGCACCCTAGCACTACCAGATTACACCTCATACCATGCTTGACAGCCCCAAAACACGGAACTAACTATGAAAGGAGGGTGAGTCTCAATAAATGTCAAGGATACCCATACCCCCAGGTTGTTGCCACAGCATGAAGCATCACAGACTATCCACGTGCAACTAACAGTGGGTTAAACTGCCTTCCAGTTCATAGCCTGCTACAGACCACCCTCCTAAACACAGGTAACCCACTTGGCCTACTTAAGAACACATGAATATATGAAGGTGTCTCCAAACAACATTATTTTGGCCAGCTGCATCTACCCACACATAGACTGGGAGCATTACTGTAGCTCCAACACCCTAGGCGAAAGGTTCCTAGAATCCATACACTCAAATGCTATGGAACAACTTGTTACCACTCCCACAAGAGGGGAAAACATACTGCACCTGATCATCACCATGTGGACTCTATGCTCCAGACCAGAAGTGTATCCCTCACTGGTAAGATGACACCATAGAGTAATCTCACTATATTCACATACCAACCCCAGCCCCTGCACAGAAAACCACAGTGAAAAGGCTTCACACATAGGAACTATTTAAGGTCACAGGTACATATCTCTATGTGGCACACACATACCTCATGTGTGCATTGAAATTACTGCTATAATATATGTCATGCAATAATAAAAGCAACACCCACCACACATTGACAAACTGTGTGACAAAAGCACACATGGCATTTGTAGGATTCAAACCCCTACTTAACTATGTTATGAGACTTGAGAGAGACGCTTTAGCGGAGCTTGCTATTCGCATTACGTAAAAGTTTTCCTTCTCTTGCTATACTTATAGGGTGCTGACATCATCAGTCTTTCAAAAGAGGAATATACATCATGTAGTGTGTTCTTCCAGTTGCCAAAAGGGCCATTTCTTTGCAAGCATCCTAATCCCCTCCAAATACACACACTGAGCAGTTGCAGGAGTCAAACCCCTACCTAACTATGTTATGACACTTGAGAAAGACGCATCAGCAGAGCGTGCTATTCGCATTACTAGGTGGTTGCTCTTCTCCTGCTATTCTTATAGGGTGCTGACATCATCAGTCTTTCAAAAGGGGAATGTACATCATGTAGTGTGTTCTTCCAGTTGCCAAAAGGGCCATTTCTTGCCAAGAAATTTGCACACACCCCTAACCACCACCCCAAATACACACACACTGAGCAGTTGCAGGATTCAAACCCCTACCTAACTATGCTATGACATTTGAGAGTGATGCATTAGTGGAGTACGCTATTCACATTACTGGGAGGTTTTTGTTCTCCTGCTATACTTATAGGGTGCTGACATCATCAGTCTTTCAAAAGAGGAATGTACATCATGTAGTGTGTTCTTCCAGTTGCCAAAAGGGCCATTTCTTTCAAAGAGAATTGCACACACCCTGCCCCCCCCAAACACACACACACTGAACATTTGCAGGATTCTAACCCCTACCTAACTATACTATGACATTTGAGAGAGATGCATTAGCGGAGTGCGCTATTCGAATTACTGGGTGTCTTTTCTTCTCCTGCAGTATTTATAGGGTGCTGACATCATTATTTAGAAAGAGGTATGTACATCTATTACTATCCGTCAGTATGGGGGATAGCATATATATATGCATTAGCAGACGCCTACTTCAGGGTCACATGTGCACATCAGCACTGCCAGGTTACGTTTTATACCATGCTTCATGACCACAGGACTTGTAACACACAACACAACCAGTTCAGACCTCCCCTCCCATATCCTGGAACCACACTTGGCTTCCCTGGGAACAGTGTGGGATATGAAGGTGTTCACATACACCATTACAGTGGTTAACTTCAGGTACAGGAATATTGAGTGGGTGAAGTACTCAGGCCTCAACAACTTCACCCTACAGCCACTACAATTTGTGAATCCATATGCTATGGCAGGACCAATCACCACAGCCTCAAGGGGGAATACATATTGGACATGACCATCAGCAACATGGGGACTCTATGTTCCACACCAGAGGTAGACCACCATTGTTAATATCTGACCATAACCAACTTTCCCTAGATATCCATATCCCATCCCCACCCCCAGGCAAGGAAATCACTGCAAACAAAGTATTTATCAAAAGCAGACTTTGCACTTGTGAAGACTGGGGTGGAATACTTCAAAGGACCCATGCTGGAGGATTATACTGGCCAATCTGCAGAATCCTTGACAAATGCATTTGATGAGCATCCGGAAGGTTTGCATTGATCATGCTATCCCAAATAAAACCAAGACTCCTCCACAACAGGAGACCTGTCTGGTTTACACCAGCCATATATAAGCTGTACAACAGAAGGAGGGAGCTAATACATTACAGAGCAATATCCCACAGAGGGAGAACATCTCTGAACAGTATTGGCAAGACACTTCAATCCCACAAAATCATCCCTTGCAAGTGTTGACAGTGAAATTGTCCAGACACTGCAGATAAGGCTCTTCTCATTCTGGAATTGAATCCCAATTAATGTTATAACTCCTCGCCAACCCTCTTCCAGCAAACTCCAGCCACATGGATGTGACATTGCAAATTCAACCCCTGGGATCTCCACTGTGTCCCTGCTTGATGGAGGCACAGCACACTAGCCTTAAACGGTGCCTTCTGTGACCTACTTTACAGAGGCACAGTAGCCTACTGTACTGTGGAGGCAGACACCAAATACACTCTGGCTAAGCTTATGTATTCCCTAGGGCAAACAGCCTAGTATTGATCTCTACACCCATATGTTTAAGTTTCAGATGCACAATATTTGTTGCTGATAAACTGTTTGCAGGTCTTATTGCCATAGCTTTCCCTGTTTCTATGAACAACTTGTGTATCTGTGGAAGATGTTTGAATATGAGAGGGATCCACTATATTACTTATGTCTCTGTTGTCATTTAACTGTGCGCACTGGGCAGATTGCTGTATTGTGGAAGTTTCCTGGCTTAACACATACAAATGCCAGATATGTGTGGCCAACTGCTATACTGAGACATGGCCTAAGTGTGTGAGCATGCCTAGTTCAAGCTTTCCATGGCTTGTTGCTTGACATTTGTCTCATTTATCAAAGTGTGCGAGCATGCCCAGTGTGAGCTTTCCATATGTTGAGATCTGAGGTCCACCACATTTGTGTTTGTGTGTGAACTTCAACAATATTTCACATTTATAGTTGTGTGTTGGAAGTCATGTTGTGTTCTTACTGCCCAACTGCTTTGTGTCTGAACCCAACAGGGATTATGCTGTGCCTACAGGGTTTCCATGGGTTTGCATACAGTTGTCAACATTCTTTCATACTGACCAAACACTGTAATATCGTATAGTGTACTGGTTCAGTACTTTCACTGTGGTGGACAGTATCCTGGGTTTCAGTCCTATCACTGCTTTAAATATTCATACTGAGCACACCAGACTGTTTAAGGGCCAGTTGTGCAAATATGACCATGTTGCATTTTGTTCAGCTATGGACTACTTAAACAAGGCTTGTCCAACATTAGTAGTGTATTCCACAACTTGGGTGGACATTGACAAACACTAGCTATGTGCCCTAGGCCATTTCTAATGCTAGTCAGTGTGTTTGTCCTTCAACTCACATTTTAGCTGGAGTTTGCCATGACATTTTTCAAGGTTAGTATACTGTGCCTCTGTCTACCCCAGGGTAAATCTACCATCTCCCATCCACTCATCAAGATTCCTCTTGAAGAGAGTCAATGAGGGACTCTCTGGCTAACCTGGACTGTGAGTTTACTCAAGAGTGGCGGGAGCTTCTGAGTTATGGATCAATCAATACAGCATGTCCTATTTATGTCAGTGCTGAGGTTCAGGTCTCTCATGTGCATAGCTCACTGGCATTCAGATTTTACAAGGTGCAGCATGTGCATTGATTCCAGCTTGGACATGGCTTTATACATCAGGCATAGATCGCCTCTGGGCAGGCAGTATGGCACTGTGTGGAGCTGCAGTTTGTTTAATCAGGCAACACATGGCATCTGTTAGAGCCCTGTGATCCTCCTGGTGAGGTACTTTTGGGGTCTTTCCAGTTGCTGGAGGTGTCTGCTAAGGTACATCCCACAAGGGCCATTGTACTCAATTGTGAGGCTGATGAAGGATGACTGAAGAGGCACGGTGACCTCCTCTGATCTAGATGTGAATACCTTCATGATTAGGTGGGTATATGATATGTTTCTCTAACCACTACGGCCACATGGTTGACAAATGCAAGATTTCTATCAACTTGTGTCCCCAGGTCTCTTATTACTTCTAAAGTACTTAATGGGTTATCACCTATGTGGTAATTGGTGGGCACTTACTGTTTTTCCAAAAGAGATGACTATACACTTTTCTGCATTTAGCTTGATGACATGGCTCTGGCACCAGTTGTCTGTTTCTATGAGGCCATTTTGTAGGATGCTTGTGTCAGCTGGAGGGTCAGATATGGTGCCCAGTTTGTAGTCATCTGCAAACTTGTTCAGACACAGTCCTTCCACATTGGCCTGTACCTCTGGGAAATATATACCAAACAAGGGAGGTCCCAGGACTGAGCCTTGTGGGATGCCAGTTGTAGCTGGTTTGTAGTCTGACATGGCTGCAGCATTTCTGACCATGTCAGTTCTGTCCTTGAGCTGGTTTGCAACCCATCTACTTGTATAGGGGTTTATATTTAAGCTGGTGAGCTTATCTATAATGAACAAGTGGGGTATTGTATGGAAGGCTTTTGCAAGGTCCAGATAGGCTGTGTGGACCACATTCCCCTCATCAATGGCCTTGGTGACTGTTTCAAATGAATCAAACATGTTTAAGGGGCAGGATCTGCCCTTAAGAAAGCCACACTGGGTAGGGTCCAGTGTCTGTAGGTCCCCAATATCTTTATTTCTGAGGTCCATGATGATCCTTTCCATAGCTTTGCAGACCAAGCTAGTCAGGATTCTGGGGTGATAGTTTTCAGTATCCATTCAGGCACCACCTTTGTAGAGAGGGACCACTGTTGCTGTACACTGCTCTTTGGGTACATATCCTGTGGTAAGGCTGAGATTGAGCAGTAGTTTTATTTGGTGTTCCATTCTTCTTGGAGTTCATGTTGGATGCAGCCCAGGACACCATCTGGTACCATTGATGCTGTGTGTTTTGCTTTGGAGATGCTGGCTGTTACCTCAGCATCTGCAATGTCAGGGGGCCAGCAACCTGCTGGGATAGATATTTGGCATTTTGGTGGAGGAGGGGAATTTTGCACTGAACCTGTCAGGTTGGATGTTGGCAATGTGTGTGGGTTTGGTGTACTGTTTGTAATTTTGGAGTAATTCTGAGCATATCTATGAATTTCCACCAAGGTTCCTACCATCAGTTAAGAAAGCCTTGTGATTATCCTTAGTGTCCTGTACAATTTGTATCTTCATAGGTTCATAGGTTCATACTAGGCTATCTGCCCTAGGGCATTTATAAGCCTAGCCAGAGTGTGTGTGGCTTTCACCACCCCTTGGAATGTGAATATTATGCCCATTTAGGGTTTAGTTTACTGTGCCTCTGTCTAGTAGTGACACAGAGATGACCCCCGATGTAAACCTACAATCTCCCATCCACTCGTCAAGATTTCTCTTGAAGAGAGTCAGTGAGGGCCTCTGCCTACATGGACTGGGATTCTGTTCCAGAGTGTAGGGAGCCTCTGGGTTATGAATCTGTCCCTCCAGCACATCCTATTTATTTCTGTGTTGAGGTTCAAATCTCTCGCTCTCATGGCTCTGATGGATTTGGATTTTATGAGGTGGAGCATGTCCATTAATTCTGGATTGGATATGGCCTTGTACATCAGGCATAGATCGCCTCTGAGTAGGCGGTATGTGACTGAATAGAGCTGGAGTTTCTTCAGCCGGGCATCATATGACAAATGTTTGAGACCCTTTATCCTCTTGGTGAGGTACTTTTGTGGTCTTTCTAACTGCTGCAGGTGTTGGGTAAGGTACATCCCAAATGGGGCATTGTACTCAATTATGGGCCTGATAAGAGAAGAGTATAGGGGCACAGTGACCTCTCTTGATCTAGATGTGAATGCTTTCATGATAAGGTGTCCAATATACAAGGTCTTCCTAGCCACCTTGGCAATGTGAGTGTCAAATGAGAGGTTACTGTCAACTTGTGTCCCTAGGTCCCTGATTACTTCTTCCATACTTAATGGATTAACACCTATGTGGTAATTTGTGGGTACCTTGTTTTTCCCAAAGGGTATGACTATACATTTTTTGCCGTTCAGTTTAAGGCCATGGCTCTGGCACCAGTTATCCATTTCTATGAAGCCTTTCTGAAGGATGCTTGTGTCCACTGGAGTATCAATTATGACACCCAGTTTGTAGTCATCTACAAACTTTTTCTGCAACAATTATCTTATGTTTGCTTGCACCTCGGAAAAATAAATGCCGAACAAGAGGGGTCCCAGGGCAGAGCCCTGTGGGACACCACTTGTGACTGGCTTAGAGTCTGACATGGCTCCAGCAATTCTGACCTCGTGGGTTCTGTCCTTGAGCCAGTTTGCAACCCATCTTATGACATATGGGTTTACATTTGAGCTGGTGAGCTTGTCTATGATGCCCGAGTGGGGTATTGTGTCAAAAGCTTTTGCAAGGTCAAGGTAGGCAGTGTGAACTGCCTTACCCTCATCAATGGCCTTAGTGACTGTTTCAAAAAAGTCAACCAGGTTCAAAAGCCAGGGTCTGCCCTTGACAAAGCCAAATTGGGTAGGATCCAGTGTCTGTAGGTCCCCAATGTCTTTGTTTATGAGTTCCATAATGATCCTCTCCATAACTTTGCAGACCAGGCTCGTCAAGCTTATGGGGCATTAATTTCCAGAGTCTGTAGAAGCACCTCCTTCGTGGAGTGGGACCACTGTTGCTGTACGCCATTCTTTGTGTACTTATCCTGTAGTAAGGCTGAGATTAAACAGCAGCCTTATGTGCGGGTTTAGTTCCTCTTGGAGTTCATGAAGCACGCAACCCGGGACACCGTCTGGTCCCATTAATGCTGTGTTTTTAGTTTTGGAGAGGGTGGCTCTCACCTGGGCATCTGAGATGTTAGGGAGGCTACACTCTGCTGGGATAGATATTTCTCCTTTTGGGGGGGAGTGTTGTTTTGGACTAACTCTGAGCATATCTGGGAGTTTCCACCCAGGTTTCTAACATAAGTAAAGAAGGCCTTGTGATTGTCTTTTGTGTCCTTTGCGATTTTTCTGTCAAAGTTGGCCTTGGATGATTTAATGAGTGATCGTGGTTTTTTGCTAGTACTGATCAGAGATGCCTTCCCTTTTAGGGATTTTGCTCTGTCATGTAGTAGCTTCCTCCTCCTGTTGTAAAGTTTGTTAATGGCTGAGGTCCACCAGACAGGACGCCTGCCTTTGGGGGAATAGGTCTTGGTTTTATTTGGGATTGCATGATCCATGCATTCTTGAAGGTGTCCATAGAAAGTGTTTATAAAGGATTCAGCGATGTGGTCTGTGATTTCCAGTGGCCCAGGGGACTTGAAGGATACCACTTCAGTCTTAAGAAGTGTGAAGTCGGCTTTTGAGAAATTCTTCACTGTGGTCTTTTGTGCAGGGGGTGGGGGCGGGATGTGGCTTTTCAGTGAGATTAATTTATGGTCTGATCTCAGCAATGACGGGTATACTTCCGGTGTGGAGCATTGTGTCCCCATGTTTGTGATGATCAGGTCTAGTATATTATCCCCTCATGTGGGAGTGGTGACTAGTTGTTCCATTGCATTTGAGTTTATGAATTCTAGGAACCTTTGGGCTAGGGTGTTGGGGCTTGAGTAATGCTCCCAGTCTATGTTTGGGTAGTTGACGTCTCCCAGTATGATGGTATTTGGAGAGACATTCATACTCTCCAGTGTCTTCAGGAAGGCTGAGTGGGTTTCCTGAGTTTGAGAGGGTGGTCTGTAGCATGCTACAAACTGTACGGCAGTTTTGCCTATGGTTAGTTGCACATGGATGGTCTCCAATGCTTCGTGCGTTGCCAGTAACCTGGAGGTGTAGGTATCTTTGATAAATAGGGCTACTTCCCCTCCTTTTGTAGTTCGATCCATGTTTTGGGTCCGAAAAGCATGATATGAGGTATAACCTGGTAGTGCTGGGGTGCTCTCAGGAGCCTTGAACCAGGTTTCCATCACTGCACAGACATCGATGTTTTCCATACTGAGGTGGGCCTCGAGAGCGTGCATCTTGAGGTTTAGACTTCTGGCGTTGAGCAGCATTACCCTTAGTTTTTTTCCACTTGTGTTTTCTAGGGAGGTGGGTTTGTCTTTTGAGCCTTGCCTAAAAAAGGCACAATGGAGGTGGCAAGAGCCTTGGCCAATATCCAGAAGCCCACAGGTGACAGGTGCAAGCCATCCCTTGCGAAGCAGTGTGGCTTGTCAAGCATGTCATCCGGAGCAGACAGACATTGGATCCCCTTAGAATGACACCAGTAATTGAGCCAATTGTTAAAGCTGATCATTCTGTGTTTGTACTGTGGCATCATTCTTGGTGAGTGTAAGATGCTGCTCAGGGTCCAGGTCATACCAGCCTGGGCTACATAATCAGAGCACTACTCTATGTCTCTTTTCATGTAGTCCAGGGAGGTACGTCTCAGGTCATTCACTCCGGCATGGACAATGACTGAGTCATATTTGTACTTGCTTTGGAGTGACCTGAGTGCTTGTGTTATGTGGCGGATTCTAGCACCCAACAGGCAGCTTACTGTAACCTTTTCCTTGTTCAGTCTGGTGAGCGGGACATCAGTGTGTCTGACTATGGAGTCACCTATTACAAGTGTATCAGGCATGTTGTTTGGCCTTAAGGGCTGTGACTGTTTGGCACACTGACTTTGTGAACTATGTGTTGCATGTGCTATGTTTTGAGGTAGTGGTTGCTTGGGTGTCTGCTTTGGAGGCCTCTGTTGTTTTGGTAGGTTTTAATTAGAGCCTCTGGGAATGTTTTTGTGTGTTTATGTGTTTGGTTTGCACTTGTGATAGGTCTATGTGAGTCTGGGTTTGTGGTGTGTGTGGTTACCTTCTCCTCCTGATTGTTTTTGCCAGTACTGAGTTCAGAGAGCCCAGCCTCCAGTTTGGCTAATAGTTGCATCTCTCACATATATTTGTATTTGTTGGGGGGAAGAGGGGATTGTCTGTGTACATGAGGCAGGTGTAACATTGCTTCAAGATTCCCAGATTCAACATGTTGTAGCTGGCCTTAGAGGATTTTATGTGTGGCCATATATTTTTACCATAATACTGATCAGTGATTACTTCCCTTTTTGGGTTTTGCTCTATCATGTAGCAGCTTCCTCCTTCTCTTGCATGGTTTGGTAATGGCTGTGGTCCACCAGGCCAGATGCCTGCGTGTATGGGATTGGGTCTTGGTTTTATTTGGGATTGCATAATCCATGCATTCATGAATGTGTTTATAGAATGCATTTATAAAGGGTTCTGAGGACTGGCCCATATTTTCCACAGGCACAAGGCCTTTAATGGATTCCACCTTAGTTTGGAGGAGTGCAACATTTGCTTTACACATGTTTTTCACTGTGGTTTTCTGCCCAGGGACTGCGGTCAGGATGTGAATATCCAGTGAGATTACTCTATGGTCTGATCTTACCAGTGAGGGATACACTTCTCATCTTGGGCATAGAGTACCCATGTTGCTGATTATCACATCCAGTATGCTTACCCCTCTTGTGGGAGTGGTAAGTTGTTCCATAGTGTTTTGGTTTATGAATTCTAGGAACCTTTGGCCTAGGATGTTGGAGCTAGAATAATGCTCCCAGTGTATATTTGAGTATTTTCAGTCGCCCAATATAATGTTGTTTGGAGAGACCTTGATATTTTCATGTGTTCTGAGGTTGGCCAAGTGCGGTTCCTGGAGTTAGGAGGGTGGTCTGTAGCAGGCTAATAACTGGGAGGCAGTTTTAGCCACTGTTACTTGCCCGTGGATAGTCCATGCTGCTTCTTGCTGTGGCACCAAACTGGGGGTGTGGTTATCCTTGACAATTATTGATAGTCACCCTCCTTTTGTAGTTTGTTCCATGTTTTGGGGCTGTAAAGCATGGTATGAGGTGTAACCTGGTAGTGTTAGGGTGCTCTTGTGAGCCTTGACCCAGGTTTCTGTTACAGAACAGATATCAACATTCTCCATGCTGAGGAGAGTTTGGACTGCATGCATCTTGCAGTTTAGACTTCTGGCATTGGGTAGCATTACTTCTAGGTTCTTATCCCTTGTGATACCGATGGAGATGGGTTTGTGTTTTGAGCCTTACCTATTCAAGGCACGTTGGGGGTGACAACAGCCTTTGCCAGTATCCAAAAGACCAGGGGTGATAGGTGCAAGCCATCCATAGCAGGTGGAGCATTGTGTCTTGCTCTGCATGTCATCCCAGGCTGACAGGCATTGTATCCACTTTGACTAAAATCAATACTTAAGCCAATTATTGTAATTGATCATCTTGTCTTCATATTGTGGCATCATGCTTGTTGAGGGTAGGATGTTAGTCAGGGTCATCAAGTTTGCATATACTACATGGTGTTACATTGCTTAACACATGGCAATCATGCCTCAGGTGGTGCTGCAGGGCTGTCAATGTTGGATGCACATACTACACTCCCTGTACATGTTTGAAAGCAGGTTGTGTCAACTTAGGCATCCCTTTTACTATATGTGTGAGTCAGAGAGAGGTATCATTTCCAGGGTTCCTACTGAGCCAATATATGTGCTATGCATTGCCTCTTTGCCAAGGCCAAGGCATTATGGGCACGCCTCCTTCTGCCTACTGGGGCAGGCTCAGGTTGTTCCTCCTCTGAGTCACGCTCTGCCTGTGATGGCCTTGGCAATGGTGGGGGGCTGTTTGGCCCAGCCCTATGCTGGTCCTGCTGCAGCTGTTTTTGCAGAATCATATTATGTAGCATAGCACATACCATGGCAATTTGGGTACATGTAGTTGGTGAGTACTGCAAGGCTCCACCAGATGTGTCCAGGCACTGGAACCGTGACTTGAGCAACCCAAACACATGCTCGATTACATTTCGTGTTTGTGCATGTGCCTCATTATGGCATTCTTGTTCAGGTGTGTGTGCATTTCTGATGGGTGTCATCAGCCACGGCTCCAGTGCGTAGCCAGCATCCCCCACTAAGTGACCATGTGGGATGTCCCCATTGGCAAATGTCTGGTACAGCTGCGTCAAATGCCAGATATGGGAATCATGGTAGTTTCCAGGGCAGCCAGCACACACATTCATTATTATGCCCTGGGCATCACACACAACCTGGCAGTTGATGGAGGGGAAGCCCTTGCGGTTAATGTAGGCCCTACCCCACTCACCAGCTGGTGCTTTGATGCATATATGCATGCAGTCTATTGCACCCACTACCTCAGGGTATTCTGCTATTTGCTGGAAGAGACGCATATTGCTGGCCAATACCTCATGGGAATTGGGGAAATATACATGATCACCGACATGTGCTGACATGGCATCCAGGAACTGGTGCAGTATCCTGGATGCTGATGCCTGTGATATCCCCATCATATCACCAGTTGGTCTCTGGAAGGTACCAGTTGCTAGTATTCTTAGGCTAACACATACCTTGGTTTCCACTGGGATGGGTTCTCCTCTGTTGGTTCTGTGTGTGAGGTGTGGCCTGCACAGCTCAACAATTTGCTGTAGGAGGTCTCTGTCCACTCTATAGCGCTCCACTGTCTCCAGCTCATGTAACCCCTGGTAGGTGACCCTGGGCCTGTACACTCTTCTCCGTCTCCTCACTCTAGGTTGTCCAGCAGCATTTGCATAGTCACCACCCTCAGCATGTTGCATATGTCTCCTTATAACAGCTATGGCAGCCCCTAGCATTTTTGGTCTGAGTGAAGCTTTTTCAGTTTTCAATTCTAATAGCTTACTCCTTTGTTGCAGTGTCTCTTGAGAGAAGCATACTGCACTGTTGTTTGCAGAGTTTTAAGTGCTGGGCTGGGCTACTGTTCTGCCTGTGTAATTGCCTACTTCTGATTGTTTTCACCTGCTAGCTCTGCCAGTATTCCCTGCTAGCTTCCTACTATTTCTTCTGCTTCCTTTTTCCTGTCTGTTTCCTCAGGGGGGAGTGATGCGCATACAAGGGCAAACACGCGCACAGCAGCTAACATGCGCGCATACATGCTTAGATGGACTACAACTTGCTTATTCGGGTTAAACCGCGCGCACACCAGCGCAAACAAGCTTACAGGTCATTATACAGGCTCCTACATGCTTACTCCAGCTTAAATGCGTGCACTCACGTTTACACGTGCGCACTCTATCTTACTCGCACCTCCCAGCGCGCACACATGCGCATGCACGCCCAGCAAGAAACTTTGGTGTTATCCATAGTGTACACCTTCCATTTCTTGGCTTTCCCATGCCTACTTGTTGACACTCCTCTTTCCATGATGTGTGACTGACATCTTTCACATGCCACTGTGCTCCAATGAGCTTCATTTCTTTCATACATACCCCCCTGTGATGTCACCTATCTCCTACTCTGTTACTCCTCCTTATCCTACTCCTACACTCAAGGGAATGTGCTCATTTGCTATGTGACAGTGCGATTCACTATCCTACCACTCATTTACATAGGATTGCCTACTAATGCTTAGTTACATGTCTTACACTAAGCTTCCCCCCTTAGCAACCCCTACTCGGTGGCCATGTTGTTTTCAGCCTGCTATTCCCTTACATTGTAAATTCATGCTTTGCATAAAACCCACGTTTGTGGGTTTTAAATGTTTATTTTTCTGTTTTTTATAGCGCAGCCCGTTTGCGTGGCGCTGCGCTACATTTAAACATTTTTATTTAATTTTTGCATCGGGGTACGTTGCCAGTGGCCACATATTTGGCCATTGGCTTGCTGCCTGGAACATATGCAAACTTTATTTGGAGCTGACAAGGCTCCATTGTGTTATTTGCAGAACGGTACTCAGTTGTCATCTGAGTATATTTCTGCAGATAACACGGCTCTTACACGGGCAGGTTTCTGCTTCCTGCATCGCGAAATTTCCTCATTTGCATGCCTTTCGGCTGCAAGTGAGGTAATTAGCATATCCACGCCCTGTCCATGTAAGAGCCATTTTAGGTGCTCTCTTACACGCAAATACAGGATGTTCCTGGATAGCGATAGCTGCATGGAGTCTTACACTACTCTTAGACTCCGTGCAAGCCATCGTGAATCCTGCCCATTGTGTTGTACATCATTATCTTCTGTGTTACACATTTGATGCTCAAGGAAAATTAAGTTACTGATGCGTAGAGAAGCCAGAGAGTTTTGTAGGTGCAGCTATAATCTCATCTTGAGTAAGAAACAGAACTATTGCATTACCTTCCTGCTTTTCTAAGTAAAATATAAGTTTCTTATTTTAAAAAGAAAGGTGAATTGGTAAGAAAACACTTCCAGGACAGTTTTAAACTTGTCCTTTCATTAAAGCACTATAATAAAGTGTGTTATTTCTAAATTGTTTATATAATTATAAAATAAGCATCTTTATCACTGGTGAATATGTCTTCCTGAAATGTACTCTTGTATATTTTAACCAAATATTTTAGTTTTAATTAGCTATCTTTTACTTTTATATGATTGTTATTTGTTAAATATCTCTTTTGTAATTCCACATCACTGGCTTGCATTGTGTTGCCATCTATTTGGATTTTATTCTTATAGTTAACCTAAAATAAACATTTACTTTATGTTTTACATCAGCCTTTATTCTTTATATTTGAAATTTAACAGTACACTGTTTGTAAAAGTTATGTAATCTTTTGCAAAATTCCAGTATTTTAAGAGAGAGAGTACGTGTGTGTGTGCGTGCATGTGTGCGTGTGCGTGTGTGTTTGTGTGTGCGCGTGTGTGTGCGTGTGTGTGTGTGTGTGTGTGTGTGTGTGTGTGTGCATGTGTGTGTGTCTGTGTGTTTGTGTTATTGGATTAACTTCATTTTAACACAGAACAGTTTGATCTGAAGTAGCAGTAGACTGAATAACCACAGGTATGCTATAATGATTTGACAGATTGATGATAAGTAGTAATTTTGCATCTCTTGCTGGGATTCTAGCAAGGGCATTCAGATTGTAAATGTTTATGAACTCCAGGAAAATGTGTGCATATGTAGCACTGGAGTTACACATCCCCATTCATTACCTGTTTATTTAAAATCCCTCATAATACAAGTGTCTGTAACAATATTTAAAGCATGCATATCTATCAAAATATCCTCAGATTGGGTTTTAAGGCTTAGCATTCGAGCTCAGTGAAGACTGCCACAAGTTTTAGCATTAGAGCTAAGTCGCCAGAAGAGATTCAGAAACAGGGAGCGAATGGTGCCCTCATGAATAATTAATAATTTAGTTCAGTAAATAACTAAATGTACCATTGCCTTGAGCAGTCTGACATGGCAGAGACTCCTGTTGCTGGCAAACTCATTGATAATTTAATTTATTCAAAATAATAAACAGTTACTACGTGATACCCACTTGCACTTCATTGTGTGCAGCATGTGCTCATACCATTAATGCTTAGAATTCTGTCAACACATACTTGCTAGGCAGCATTGTGGATTTGTTTTACATAATCATGCTGATTGGCTGCTTAGATCATGCAATGCAGTTAGCCTGTGCTGAACAGCAAGCTGTTGTCATTGAACTGTGGTGCATTTATAAATCACTTTAACTCACGTTGCCTTGTGCTTATCCAGGAATAAGCTAGTGGGAATGTTCAGTGTTTTCTGAATCTGTCCCTCCATGTGCTAGAAAACAAGGAAGTGTGCCTGTCCATTATTAATGTTAATTACCACATGTAGTGATTCTGAGTTATCCATCATCTCTGCAGAGTGTAAAGGAAGGCAATCTCTGATACCAAAACAAGCACATACTCAACGTTTCTGGTTTTAATACTGTATAATGATAACTTCTGTACCCAGTTATCAGCATTTCTGAAATCCAGACAAACACTTCCTCTGCATATTTTCTCATTTGTAATAATGTATAATGTTACACTTTGCAACCATTTATTTAGGATGTATTGTTAATATTATCACACCAAGTTTTCAAGACAAAACACACTGTAATGCCTTCAAGAAATAAAAAGTACCTTTAAATTAGATTTCATTTTTATCTTGACTCTTTTAAAAGTAACACTTTAACTCTAAGGGAAAGTTAGTATCACACATAGCAGGTTTGTGATAAAGGTCAAATAATGAATGGATTAGAACACTAAAGTCTTACTTAGAAAGTGCATGCAATTTGAGAGAGAAAGAGAGAGACAGAGAGAGAGAGAGAGAGAGAGAGAGAGAGAGAGAGAGAGAGAGAGAGAGAGAGAGAGAGAATATCGATGCAAAAACTATGGCATGATTACACATCTGTCTGTTTTCAATGCACTGAATTTCCTAAGGCAGATAACTCTCGACAAGTTAATATAAGCAGAATTTTTCACTATTTAGATATAATGTGCAGTGATACTTCTAGTTTTCTGAATTATCAGTCACAGCCCAGGCATCAGACAGTCTGATTGTCTACTCTGTTCCATTATTTTAAATAAACTACAGTATTTAACATTGTTTATACTTACATGAATGCTGGGTTTACATTTTTCTGCATAACTTTTTGACACTGTTTATAACATCCCTCTAGTTTATCCCTTCCAGGCATTTCACAATGGCTATTTTTAATCAATATCTGACAGGAAATAGTCTGTGTTTTACTATGGGATATCAAGTCTTTAGTTTGATACCTTCCAAGAGTAAACAACCTTTATCAGTGAGAGGTTGTGGTTTCTCTGGGATTCGTTAACACCTACACTAAGTGTACACCATTCTGACTGAACAGACAACACAGGCATAACTTACGCCTTCTTCCCCCTAATTTTAGTTTGCCTACTGATATTCTTGCAGCTTTAAATATTGACAGGGATTTATAAACGTTACCACAAAGTGTAGACTACATCTACACTTAGTGTAATATTTCTGCATGACTAGAAAGCACAAAAAAATGTGGTAGGGGTGTTCTTTAATACAGATCATCGTGTACACTTAGTGTAGGCATGAATCTTTATTAAAGTGATCTGAGATCAAGGACCTCCTTCATTGGTTCTTGATAGGGTTTATGCATTCCAACAAGCAACTTCTGGCAAAATTCAGCAAGATCACTCTCTTCAGGACATATGAGCACTCATTCCAAAGTGCACTATGACATCATGCACCTGATAGATAAGCACACTCCTTGTCTGAGTTACCAGTAATTTTCTGCCACACCGTTTGGAGCTCAATCTTGCTATCATTGGTGGCATTTCTTTCGTCTGTAGGCCTTATAGGCAAATTATGAGGCTGCATAAGTACCAACCAAGACCCACATCAGAATTGTTTTAATATGTTAGGAGGAGAAGACTGTACCACTGCCACAAGTGCCAGAGGTTCAGTACTAGGAATCATCTGCACAGAACAGTGAAAGCTTTTAACTATCCTCAGGACCATAAAGTGATCTGTGTTGAAAGCCCAGCCCCTGAAGGTAAGTCAGATGCTAAGCTGGACTCCTAGTAGCTGCAGGAATTGAACTCATCTTTGCCAATGAGGACTTGATCCTGTGCAGACAGTCTCATGTAGGGATGTCAAACTTGTGGCCCTCAGGCCTCAAACAGCCCTCAAACAAGCATGGGTTTTGGTGCAGGAAGCTACTCTACTATATTCCTAGCTGTGCTGACCACTCTTATTTTATTTTAAGACTATAGGCATCAGATGGCTGTGCTAGTCCTTGTTCAGCAATTTTGGTCATTTGAATTCCAGACTCCCTTGTCTAATGCTAAATGGTTTGCCAGTGTGGTTATAGATTTGAAAAGACCTCATGCTAGATAATGACAAAAATATGAAAGAAGGTTAAAAATATAATATGATCAGTTAAACATAAGCTATTGGTTACCTCAAGGAGAAAAGGTAATTCATAGATGAGATCAACAAAGTAAACTAGTGTGCTGACTTTCCAACAAATAGAGGAAAACAGGTCAGGCACTGCATTGTCTGTAAGGTGCTAATGGGTTGCTTTGAAGGCTGGAAAGTTAAGTACTGTACATCAATGTAAAGGATGCAAACATAGTATTTTAGTACTGTTTCACAGAGGAAAAATGAATCCAGACTTTTGGATGTGTCTTATTTATGATGGCTATCTGGATTGAATGAATTATACTGACAGACATGCATTATCAAGAAAAATAACTTCTGCAAAGATGCCAGTACTGAGAGAAAGTCGCCAGTGTACTAGAAATTATGGCATGTTAAAATCAGAGTTTTTCAGTTATATGAATTATTGCAATTGGGAATGTGAAGATGAAAACTGATTAGGACTCTGCAATAAAAATGGGGATGGATATGCAAACAATAAAGCTGACAAGGTGTGCATTACTGGGGAAATTATGGGAAACCCAGAAGTGTTATGTGGCCAGATGCCACAGGTGGTTTCTGTACATCTTATACGTGTCATCAACCTATGAAGCCTACTTAAGATAATTAACATCAAAACAAATATAGTTTGCCAACACATTCTAAACTAACTACAATAAAACTAAACTACTACAAGCATTTATAAAAACACTAACAACTAACAAATCTGAGACAGCCCACCAAAAAGAACCTAGAGTTAAATCAAATCTTCTTAGCCATTTACATTGTATTCACAGAAAAAAAAATACAGTCCTTTAAATGAGACTTTCACACTGTGTCACCTCTTAGGACAAGTAAATTAAACTACTGTTGTTCTGGGTACTGAGCCTTCATTCTGAACTGTAAATCATACAGCACTGAAGTGCAGGTAATATATACCTGTACATGAGGAGTATTTGTCAATGTATATTGTAAAAAACTCCAGTGTGTCCTTTAGAAGTACTCATTTCGAGGGGGCGTGGCCAAGGATGAACACAGGATAGCAGCAGATTTCTTCAGCTCCACCAATTTCATTACACTGACAGGAATTAATTACTTAAAAAATTAATTTTTGAAGTAATTTTCTTTCTAAATATGTTTGTTTTATATAGTTCTTTTCTTACATATGTGGTCTTAGTTTTGTATTCAGCATTTTCAAATTGCTTGTGATATAACTTCTCCCAATTCATGAACATTAAATCTGACAAAATATTTTCATTTATCTGATCAACCTCACTTGCAGCAGGGAGTGAACACGTTTGTTTCTGCTAAGGGAGCAGTATTGGGCAGGCGTAACAGTTCGTCTGTCAGCGATAAGAAGGATGATGCAGTATTTGGTCACAATGGTAGTCATTTGATCAGATCTTCTGATCAAAACGTAACGCAATCGGATATATTGGTTACCTCGTCACCAGGAATCCCAAATGGTCAAAAGCCAGCATCTAGGGAGGCGCATGGTATTGATTTACCGGCTGTTAGATCTACGGACAATGCGAACAGCAGACTGGCGCCAACGGACTTTACATTTGATTTCTCTTTTGCTAACACAGTCGATGAAATTAGGAGAACAGGTACCAGACCCAAGATGGGGAATGGCATGAAAACTTATGCGAATGCCACAGGCAATGCTCATGAACCAAAAGGTACTGTTAAAGAAAGCACTCAATCTAGAACTGTTAATAATATTGGTAGAAAAAACAAAGAGTGCTTTCTTAAAGATTTTTTAGAATACGACTGTGCATTTGAAGTTAACAAACAAAAAGGAAATGTTAATGCCAATTTTAAACATAACGGGACTTTAAAAGAAATTATATATGAATTTGGTAGGAAACTGAATGTTATTAATTCTATCAAATTAGATAATGCCTATTTATCTCATTGCATTAATTTGGGTATTGTACCTATGGGCCTTCGATTTTTTAAGGTACCCATGGGAATTGATTTAACTAAAGAAAGTATTAATGAATTTAACAAACTTTTTGATACTTTCGGTATTGAATACATGAGAAAACTTATGGAATACAATGATGCTAAATTATGTTTTTTATTAAGTGAGGTTGATCAGATGAATGAAAATATTTTGTCAGATTTAATGTTCATGAATTGGGAGAAGTTATATCACAAGCAATTTGAAAATGCTGAATACAAAACTAAGACCGCATATGTAAGAAAAAGTAGAAAATTAGGTAGGGACAAGGAACAATATGAAGCAGGGATGGCATACACATGGAAACAAAATTTTCAGTATTCACAAGATAGCCAGGTTAATAGTGATGAAAAGGAAAATTTTCAAGAGGGAAACAACAGAGAGGGGTACAAAAGATGGACCAAGAACAACACATGGAGGAAGAAAGGATACAGGTTCAATCAGGATTGGTAGTTGGTTTAGATGAAGTTCTGGACATTGATAGTGTTGATTCTGGTTATATACATAAGGGTGTTATTAACAAATGTAATAATTTTCAGATTTTTAATTATACTAATCTAATACTGACTCCAGCTCATTTCAGCCTTTTAGCCAAAGGTATGAAATATATTCCAACTCCATCGTTCAGAGTGGTAGACACTATTTGTGAATTTAAGAAATATATAAGAAAGTTAAACTTGGCTATAATGTTTAAGGACAATAAAGCTACAGGAAATAGTAATAATACTTTAAAGAAAAAGAGTAGTTTTATGCCTATTATGAATTCAGATATACATATGAAAAACTGGTTATACATGATATTTATAAGATCCAAAGGAATTTGAATACAGTTAAGAAAAATCTAACTGATGATGAAATGAGAGTACTTATGGATCTGAAGAAGAGTAATAATGTTAGAATTATGAAGCCCGACAAAGGTGGGGGAATAGTGGTATATGATCAAATGGACTATAATACTAAGATATTCGGGTTGTTACATGACACTGAATTATGAGATTATGTCTCTAAATGAATTAAATATAGCATATAGAAAGATAGAGTATAATATCGAAGAATTTTTATTGGATAATAGGATCAGTGAGGAAACATACAATTTTATTAAGGTTGAACATCCGACATTGGCCACAATGGTTGGAATACCTAAAGTCCACAAAAATTTACTGGACCCCCCCTTTTAGGCCTATAATATCGGGCAGTAAATCTAAAACTTTCCCAATGGGTGTACTAATAGATTCTTTACTGAAGCATGTTTATTATAATGTGGAACACATGGTAAAGGATTCATGGGAATTCTTAAAAAAGTTTCCTATTACTTTAACATCTCAACAGTTGATTTTTGCATCTATAGATGTAATTGATTTATTCATGTGTATATCTAAGGAAGAAGGTTTAGAGGCATTTTACAATAGTATGTATAGATTTAGCAATCTGACAAGAGATAAAACCCATCTAGTGCATGACTTAATGTCTATTGTATTAGAAAACAACTACATATACTATGAAGGAGAGATAGTTAAACAGATTAGAGGCGTGGCGATGGGGGCAGCGTGTGCCTCCATATACGCCAATATGGTTATGCTAGATTGGGAGGAGAAATATATACTAAAGTGAATATATGAGTTATGTAAAATACTATTCACGCTTCCTGGACGATATATATATTATATGGGAAGGAAGTCAGGAAACGTTTGATGGTTTTGTAAGATATATAAACCAGAGTATTGGATTTTTGAAATTCACATCCAATAGTAATGAACATGGGGTACCATATTTGGATACTTTGGTGACAAAGAGAGATGACAACTTTCATTCCAGAATTTATAGGAAGGATACCTTCACAAATTCCTATTTAGATTATGAAAGTTGTCGCCCAACAAAAACTAAGATCAATATATTTAAAGGTCAATGCATCACAGCTATGAGAATGACCACGTCTCTAGAAGAAGTTATATATGAGATACAGTTAATCATTTCTTTATTTATAGATAGGGGTTACAGTATCAGTATGATGAAAAAGATCAGTACTGAACTAATTAAGAGATGGGGTACTAATATTTTTCCATTATTAGGAAATAAATATAAGGAATTGTCAACCACTAATACAGAGTAAGAAAAAACAAGTAACAATGGATTAGGTAGAGCTTGTATAGTGGAATACAGTCCATATAGTCACAAAGTGAAATATATTTTAAACAAATATTGGCAAACCTTATTAACTAACGATGAGATGATAGATATTATGGGTATAAAACCGACATTTGTATATAAAATGGCATTAAATTTAAAAAGTATATTGGAAAAAGACAAATGTGAAGTAAGAACCATAGGTAGAGGAAAAAATTTAAGTACTAGGAGGTGCGGCAGTTGCAATCAGTGTAGCTTCGTGTCAGAAGGGACTGATTTAAAACTGCTGAACTACAATAGAACAAAAATTTTCTTTAGGAAGGGTAATTGCAATAGCAAATTCCTAGTATATTTGGCAAAATGTACTATGTGTCCGTCATACTACATAGGTAAAACTGAGCAGAAATTCAGAAAGAGAATTTATGCACATATATATTGCATTAAGAAGAGAGATGAAAAGAATGCTTTAGCTAAGCATGTTATTAATAAAGGAATTGAGCACCAATTTAGATTTGGTATTTTAGAGATAGTTACACCAAACCCCAGGGGTGGTAACATCAAAAATTTATTGTCATATAGAGAAAGTTATTGGCAAATTTTAACAGATGCTACCACCCCTCCAGGTTTGAATGAGAGTATTTCTATGAAAAGTATATTAGAATATTCTTAATTCATTGTTCTATACATATATATATATATATATATATATATATATATATATATATATATATATATTTTTTTTTTTTTAAATAATAAGTTTAATAGTTTTTAGTATTTTAAGTTACACAGAATATGTAAATAATGGAAATGATGTGTTTTAATGAATTGAATGGATATTGTATATTAGTAGTATTGAGTGTATATAGCTTTAATTGTGCTTAGTATTAAATTTTGGCGCCAAATTAA